>NC_081162.1:29179185-29216685 GCF_012432095.1 Onychostoma macrolepis
ATTGACAAATACGAACAAACATCAGATTACCACACATTACAAATAAACGAACCAGCATCAAACATCCCTTTCACAACAACAGAATCACTGCCATAGATGTAAAATGACAGCTGTGATATCACAAAGATTTATTTTACAGAGCTATACTGGAGGATATAATTGATCTTTGAGTAATGACCGGATGGTAATAACTCATATTCACCATAAAGAGGATGAGATGCATCCTGAAGAATTGCTTTTCCTCACAGCTCTAAATTCACATAGTTTGATCATACTATGCTGTTGTTTCCCGGCAATATTACTGGCCATATTAACATATGGACATCTGTAAAAATACATTTACATATCACCTCAGTGATAAAACTCATGGATTCGGACGGCGATTTATTCAGTGGAGGAGCGAGTTCTGTGATCCTACGAACCCGGGAACCACGTCACATGATTGTCTGCTTTACAAATTTATTCTTATTATTGTGTCAAATGTATTTAAAAATACATATTATTTATGTAAAACGTATTTTTATTATTCCAAGCATATTTTATAATATACTGTATAGTCCTATTTATTATTTGATTATTTAGATCTCCTGTTTAAAGATAGGAAAATAGACGCGCTATAGTTGTACAGTATATAGTTATACACGATGTAGTTATATGTATAACTGTATATAATACACATTTTAAAATTGCATTGCTGCCCTAATAAAGACCCATTTTGAATGTGCTTTTCTTCTCTTTCTGCTCCCAGTCGCTGTGGTGGAGCAGTTATGAAATATTGCTCTTTTAAATATTTTCCATCCTTTCAGAAATAAATATGCATGCAAATTACAGCAAAGTACAACAATTACCGTACAATGTTCGGCAGTGGTCAAAAAGGTATTAAACATTGAATTTTCAATTGATTTTCAATCGATTCAACGTAACTCCCTGTAAATGATGAAAATAACTTGCGTCGCCCTGAGAAACAGTTACCGGCCGAATACGGCTTAAGTAATGCAAATAGTTTTTTTTTAGGGAGCAACGCTATACTGTAATGTAGTAACTTTCCCCAACACTGTTTATGGTCTTCATCTTGGTGGGTGTGGGTGGGATTTCTCAGGCCTGCAGGAGCCGCTTCTGATTCATGATTAATCAGCAAACGCATGACATGATCCTGTAACGAGTAAATGTGTGATGAAAGTGGCTTACCTTCTCTTGCCTTCTGTTTAAAACAATGTTTTCTTTTTTTTCAGACACTTTTGAACACATCTGGACCAATCTAAGGATTTGATACACATCCGTTCTCTCTTCATCTGCAAAAGCATCTGTCCGTTTGAGACCAGCATGATGAACGAGTCTCTATCTGCGACGGAGACCGTGAGAGTCGTCTGCGCTCAGGAGATCAGGAGAGAATATGAGCTCTTACCAGCCGTTACCTGCTCGCTCTGCTTCGCTCTGGGCCTCATTTACTGTTTCTGCGGTGAGTCTGAACCAAACACGGGCCGAGCTTCTGATGAAGTTAACCGTAGAGTGCATGACCACAAAATCCTACAGGAGGGATGAAATGATTTCTACTGGATTCAGAGGTTTGGATTCGGGTAAACATACCTATTAAGCTCACCAAAATCTACTTTGAGACATTTTTAGTGCACAAGATATTGGTTTCAGTACAAAAAGTTATGTTAAAATAAAATATTAATCTCTCACACAAAAATATTTAATTTTATTTTTAATTGCAAAAGCATTTCAATTAAGATATACATCATTTAATTCAAAACGGTTGGCTGTGCTTAATGGGTACATTTTTGTACCCTTCCCCTGTTCCTATTAAGCTCACATCATGCTTTATTAAAAATTCTTGTTTATTTTAAGGAAAATTTTTAAAGAATAATTGTAAAAATATATTTTTTTGAAGTCAATCACAAAAAAAACAGAACACTAAAATCAAGCAACAAGGCATTCAATTTGATCAATAATATATTCATAATGAAGTGTGATTTAAGCACATTGCAGCATCTAGACTAGTGCACGTTCAGCTAAGTAACATTCAAAAATCAAATAAAACATTTCATTCGTGGGGATGAACACAGAAACTAGCCTCATTTTGAAACCTCTTGTTAAATGGATGTCAGCTTATCTATGGTCTCTTAAGACTGGAATACACTACACGATTTTCCACAGATTTACAGTCTGGAGAAGTTGATGCTAGTTACACTGGTAACAAGTCGTGGAGGCTCAGCCCAAGCATCCACCGGAGCATCTTCATTTCCATGGCATGGAGGGCCAACTCATGTTTCTTAGTCGTGGGCCAGCATTCAGCGCCATAGAGAGCGACTGGGCGAACTACGGTCTTGTAGACCTTTGCCTTCAGATATTCTGGCATTTTCTTATCACACAGGACTCCGGTGACCTGTCTCCACTTGAGCCACGCCGCGTTGGTTCTTGCTCGTGCGTCGGAGATGGTGTCGCCGTCTGACGTGACCAGGGACCCGAGGTATTAACATAAGGAATGAGGACGTCAGACGACGACTCCGAGTGGCCGCAATAACGGAGAAGATGCGGGAAGCCCGCCTGAGATGGTATGGCCACACCATGCGCAGTGACGAGGACATCGGAGGACGTCACAAACCGAGCTAAATGGAGGAGACAGAGCCGAGCTGCAGACCCTGTGTGAACACGGGAGAATGCCAGGAAAGAGAGAGAAGTTGATGCTATAGTTGCCAAAGATTAGAGCCAGTCTGCAGATTTGAGTCGACAGAATCCATAGAAAATCGATTAACTTAACTTAAAGTGACAACAATCAGTTAATATTTAAAGTCTGTTCATGAAGTATTTACATAGACGTTCAATGTGGAAGATCTTAAAGAGAGCACACTGAGCTTAATTGAAACAGCAACAATTTTTAATATATTTTATGTAATATTTATTAAAATGACAGGATTTTGCTAAATAAATAGTCTAGGTCATTTATTTTTTTTATTTAATTCATTATTTGACAGAAACAATAGACAGTCAGAAAACTGCCCCAGAATTAGCTACAGAACTAAATTTCATCTGCTGTCCCAGGGCAGGAAAACATCAGTATAATACCATGTACAGTAAAATCCCCCCCAAAATTTAACAGATAAAAAATATAATCCCCCACATAGAAACTGCAATCCAAATTTCTACAAAATATCCCCATAAATACTACAAAGCATCATCCTACAAACAATTATAAAACATTTTTACAACTCACCAAAATTCCATTCAGAATACAGAAATACTCAATGTTCACTCACCTGACTCGTCTTTAACCATATTTTCAAATGTAGCTTAAACTGTGCTAAAGTGGAACACTGTCTTATATTAATTGGTAAATTATTCCAGTTATTAACAGCCCTTACAGAGAAAGCTGAACGACCAAAATCAGTAACTCTAAAATTCACTGTACAATCACCTCTAGACGAAGCTCTAGTTTGTCTTATATTTTCAGTGCAAGAGAAAACAAATTCCTTCAAGGGTGAAGGTGCAAGATTGTTAACAATTTTGTACATTAAACAACAATTATAAAACACAATAAAATTGTCAAAAGTAAAAAAGATTCTACTTATTAATAATCAAACAATGATGATACCTGTAAGGTTTCTTGTCGAATACTTTTAGAGCACATTTATACAAAGTACATAAAGGTCTAAGAGTACATTTTCCTGCTTGCGAACATGAAGTAATACAATAAGAGAAATGAGAAAAAATCAAAGAATTCAAAAAGACTCTTGAAGCTTCTATTGAAAGTTGACTCCATATAAATTAAACATTTCTAAGTTGAGGTGTCACTGCAAAGACTATTTTTCGAACATGCTTTTCAAATGTTAGATGAGAATCTAAAATAACTCCAAGATACTTAAAATCTGGTACAATTTGTAATTTTTCACCATTAACTAATACATCTGGTTGGACTTCCTCCTTCTTTTTAATTTTAAAATACATACATGCACTTTTACGAATGTTTAATGTTAAGCAGCACTGAGTAAACCAATCTAGAATTTTTGTCATTGCAGTGTCATGTGCATACATTTGAATATGTACATCAGGACAAACATCTGGAAAATCATTCAAATACAAACTAAAGAGTAATGGCCCTAGGGTTGACCCCTGAGGAACCCCTGTGGGACAATCTCTTAAAGAAGATATGCATGTATTAATCTGGGTACACTGTTTCCTTGATGTAAGATAAGACTCAATCCATTTGATTGTATCTTCCGAAAAATTTAAATGTGATAATTTAGATAATAAAATGTTGTGATTTAGTGTATCGAATGCCTTTTGTAGATCAAGGAACACAGCACCCACAACCCCACCCTAATCTAATTTTGACCGAATTTGCTCAATAAAATAACATTCAGCAGTTTCTGTCGAATGCTGTTTACGAAACCCAAATTGCATAGGACATAATAAATTATTTTGTATATCTACGAAGTTCACAATTTGCTCAGTTACTACTTTGAAATGCAAGTTTTACTAAATTCACTGAATTAATTTCCTTATATCTTATTCCAAATTTATCACTCAAATTTTGAACTGAGTCAACGAAGTAATTATTAAATACATCAGCAATTTCATCAGGTTTATCAATTATACTTCCTTTAAAATCAAATTCTAAACATTTATTACATGATTTAATGTCTTTCTTTATCAATTTATTAATAGTTTGCCATACCCTTTTACTATTGCCTTTAGCCTCATTTAGAATATTAACAAGAAATTGTGCCTTAGCCTGCCGTAATGTCTTAACTACCTTATTTCTTAAACTATTAAAAAGAAGTCGATCTTGTTGCAAACCAGATTTTATAGCTTTTTTTAAAGCAGTATCACGCTTTTTCATAAGCATCCATACCTGTTCATTAATCCATGGTAAATTATTCTTTCTATACTTATTTGCAACTAGTTTTGTATATTTATTTATTTAGCTCCTCTATAAATATTCTATGTGCAGTTTCCAAGTTTTCAAAAAAAATAAAAGTGATTGCCAATCAATTTGTCCAAGCTCTTCTTCAAAAGCACTCATATCCTTTTTTGGTATTCTATATGAATAATTCTGGTTACTCTGGGTTAGTATTATGATATACAAATCTATTCTTATTCAGCTTCCTGGAAACAAGTATTAAATTGTGATCTGATATTCCAGTTAAAAGATTAATTCTGTCTGGTTTGTTAGTAAAGATAAGATCTAATAAGGTTCGAGAAGTAGCTGTAATTCGTGTAGGGCCCTCAACTAATTGTGTAAAATCATGTAATTTAGTTACTTCCTTCAGTTTCTTTTTGGTCGTTTTAACAGACCAGTTAAGATCGAAATCTCCCAAAACAATACACTCTTTACTTATCTCAATTTCTTTAAAAAGTTTTCTAAAATGATCAAAAAATGAAATATCAGATGAAGGGGGCCTATAAACTGCAACAATGGTGAAAGACATTTGAGAAGATAAAGTAATTAAAACAGCAATACATTCAAAATCATTTGAGCATTCAAGATGAACTTGTTTACTTATAAAATGATCTCTAACATAAATAAGAAGCCCTCCTCCTCTGCAATTTTTCCTATCTTGTCTGAAATATTTATACCCAGGCATTGCTAAAGATGCACTAGGAAAAGTTTTAGTTAACCACGTTTCAGACAAACACAAGTCTAAATTTGAGTCTATAAGCTATTTTTCAAGTTGTTTATGTTTTGATAACATACTTCGAACATTTAAATGTCCTCCTAAAATACCCTTCGGTTTAGCCCCACGGTCCCAAATTATTTTAGAATGGTTCACCGCTTGAAAGTATTGCAGCTTGCGATGCTTCTCCACGGCTGATTCACGGTGTGGCGTCGAGGAAACTCTTCTAATACACATCCAAACCACAGTTAACCCCGGCGTGATCACCAATGGCCATCGTGGGAATCTCAGGTGAATCACCAACAAACTCCGGCAAAACAACCAGGCCACGATCAGTCTCGGCTTGATCACCATTATCCGGCGAGGACCGCAAAACACCTCCAGGTGCAGCATCATAGTCCAACCACACACCGAGCACCACCGATGACACCAGGGCCTGGGTTGAGCTGAATATCACCAGCCAGAAGCGCTGTCGTCAAATAAAGCAGTACTTTTCTCTGAGGCCGTGTAGATCTCACACGTGTTGAGTTCCTTTGTACAGTTGGAATTGAAGCCTTTCCGTGATTTAAAACAGTGGAATGCGAGGCGAGCGGTCCTAGTTCACTGAGATGAACTGCCGATTGAAGCTCGTTGCAACGTACGTGAGTCCAACAACACTGAACCGAAACATATAGGAGGGCAATCATATATCCGTAAAACAACGTTTTCTGCATGAATTTCATCTTGTGGGGATTCAGGAGAGCTGCAGCATAATTATTCTTTGGGTTATGAAAATTAGATTGTTTTAATTTAGTCCTGAGAGCAGCTCCTGCCGCGCTACTCTTCAGGGACGCCATCTGAGATTGCCATGTATTAAGTTCATACATATTTTAATATGAACAACTATTGTTAACAATATCTATGAAATGATACTTTTTCTTATTGATGTCACACTGAAGCTGTGTGATTTTCATAGTAGTGCACCCTTTAAGCTCACCTTACAATAATATGAAACCTTTAAAAATTACAGCACTGTAAAACCACAGACCAGCAATAAACTGTACATTTATAATATTATGGATTTGAAAGTACAAGCCAGTAATGTCTGTGAAGTAATATGTGACCCTGGACCACAAAACCAGTCTTAAGTCGCTGGGGTATATTTGTAGCAATAGCCAAAAATACATTGCATGGGTCAAAATTATCCATTTTTATTTTATGCCAAAAATCATTAGGATATTAAGTAAAGATCATGTTCCATGAAGATATTTAGTGACTTTCCTACCGTAAATATATCAAAACTTCATGTTTGATTAGTAATATGCATTGCTAAGAACTTCATTTGAACAACTTTAAAGGTGATTTTCTCAATATTTAGATTTTTTTGCTCCCTCAGATTCCAGATTTTCAAATAGTTGTATCTCAGACAAATATTGTCCAACAAACCATACATCAATGGAAAGATTATTTATTCAACTTTCAGATGATGTATGAATCTCAATTTAAAAAAATGTCCCTTATGACTGGTTTTGTGGTCCAGGGTCACATATGTTAGCGTAGCACACGATCTTATACAGCTAGTCAGCTAACTGTGTTCTCTAGCATCTGCGCTGTGTTGCTAAAACTATCTTTTGGATCTAATGTAATTATTTCTCACATTCAAGTTTTTAGAGACAGACAGCGTGAACACATGTAGACTCATATCTCGGTGTGCAATGATCTGATTGACTTGAAATTATAGGAGGTATATAGTAACAAACATATCAATTGGTTAAGACATCAAGTAGGATAATAAATTATTTTTTCTTTTTATAATCTGATCTCAAAAATGGAAGTGTGCTTAATGGGTACATGAGTTTAATAGGTACGTTAACTGTTTCTGTACCGTTTAGTTATTCTTGTGTACACAATAACAAAAATTCAGTGTAACTAACTAGAACTAGAACTTTAGCTGTTGCAGGTTCTTTTGAAACATTTTGACCTTTGTCTGTGGTTTTTGGGTGTATGTTACACTTCTGAGGCAAGTAGGGCTGCAGCTAATCTATTAATCTATTGATGTTTCTTAGATTAATCAGATTAAAGACCCAAGTTTTTTGTACTTTATTGAAAAGCGACCCACATCCTACCCAGTGTTGTCTTCCAAGCGATGTGCAAACTGAAGTCTATCAAATTAAATATAGTGATTATGTTATACATAAAGGGTTAATGCTAACTAATTCACAGGTATTTAAGCGCTTTATGCTTTCTGCGGTTATGCCATAATGTGGCCATACACAAGCATGTTTTCAGCTGTTACGATAGCTATCTGAATAACAGTTACACAAGGAAACTCAGAACAATAAGACAGTGTGTAAAATGCTGTGCTATTTAAAACATGATTAAATCCTATTGTAAAAACAGATGCACCTCCTCCTGAACGCTGTTGGACTGAACAAACAGCCTTAGATGGCTTTGGTTCTCTAAGTTTAGCTCTATTGTTAGTCAGGAAGGACATCCAAAAATATCCGACTGTACACAATCCTGACTGACTTACCTGCTGCTGTAAAAGCTCTTGCTGTTTTCTGCAACAGAACGAGCCCTAGAAACAGCTAACCTGTGATGCTGTGGATTGGTAGCACATAACTGGCTACTAACCACTTATTAAAACGTCTTTATTCTCCTGCCCACAGATTAAGGCCTTAAAGAGGTCTTAAATCAGAGCAGAAAGTCTTAAAGGGGTCATATGATGTTGCTAAAAAGAAAATTATTTTGTGTATTTTGTGTAATGCAATGTGTTTACGCCGTTCGAGGTTCAAAAAACACATTATTTTCCACATACTGTACATTATTGTTGCTCCTCTATGCTCCGCCTTTCTGAAACGCACCGATTTTTACAAAGCTCATCGTTCTGAGAAGTGAGGTGTGCTCTGATTGGCCAGCTATCCAGTGCGTTGTGATTGGCCGAATACCTCAAGCGTGAGATGGAAATGTTGCGCCCCTCGCCATGTTGTGATGCCGTGTCCCGGCGCGACGAGTCTAAAACAATAAAACCCATTATAAACAAGGCATTTGTTGCATTCAGTGAGGACATAATTACTGATTATAATGACGGTGTTGCATCGTGCCGCGTAAACATAACACCATGTCTGCATTTGTGATTGGAGAAACACCAAGCAAGCTCTACTCTACACTGCTCAAAGCTCGCATTTGAATCGTCAGTAGCAAATTCTTTAAATATCGAAACGTACTTACAGGCTGTGAGTCAGAAGCACCAGACTGTCCTTGCGATGTTGGAATTGCCCCACTTTATAGTGTTCACAGCCATTCATAGTGTTCACATTGTAGGCTACTCTCTCAGGTTCAGGAAATAGTCCTCCGTAAAATTCGCTGCACATACTCGAATATTTGCGTTGTACTGTTCTGGAACAGTGTTGAAGATATAACTTAACCACTGATTTCTAGTTTCTAGCCCAAACAAAGTTTCACAATGAAACACGCAGTGTCTCCACGACATGGTGGCGGCAACAACAATACTAGATCTAGATGAAAGACCCATCTCTTTAACCTGGCTTACACATAATACACTATCGTATTTCTATAATTCAAATCCGTTAAAGGATTGTTAGACTGCATTAATTAGGTCAACCGGAACCGGGAACACTTCCCATAACACCCGTTGTACCTGTTACATCGTTAGAAGAATGGCATCTACGCTAATATTAGTCTGTTTCTTTCTTATTCCGAGATCACCGTAGCCTCCCGATCCAGTCCGTATCCAGATCAGATTCAGACCAGCCCTGAACTTCAGCGGAGACGAGGACACCTAGATGAGCCCCAGAGACTGATCCCCAGTGAAGACCTCGTCTCCTAGACGGCCATCAGGACAAGACCACAGGAACCAGACGAGTCCTCTGCACAATCTGACTCTGCTGCAGCCTAGATTTAAACTGCTGATTTTGTCTGGCCAGAGGAGAGTGACACTATTTCGACTCACTATTTCCCGTCTAAATACTGTAAAGCTGATATAAAGCCACCCAGCTTTATATCAAGCTGATGTAAAGCTGCTTTGATACAATTTGCATTGTTAAAAGCGCTATACAAATAATAGTGACTTGACTTGAATACTACAGCAAGAATAATAGTTATGCCTTCTTTCTTTGCGTATACGTTTGGGTGGTATGCTTATCTTCCCACACTGATGTAGATGGGGGCGTGTTTAAACGAGGCGTTTTAGGAGGGCGTGGACGAGTCTTAACTTTTATAAAGAGTATCTCTTTGGGTTTGAGACTAATCTTTGCAACTTTACAGATCTTATCTATGCACAAAAAGCTTGTAACATTCCAAAGAGAAAGGAAAACATGAAATCGCATCATATGACCCCTTTAAATTAATAATCCTGTTTTCCAATATCTAAACATCCTTAAATCAAGACACATTTAGTAGAAATGCAAAATGAAGGCATGAAGAATAGGACAATATTTGGCCAAGATACAACTATTTAAAAATCTGGAATCTGGAATCTGAGGGTGCAAAGAAATCTAAATATTGAGATTAAATATAATCAGCTTTAAAGTTGTCCAAATGAAGTTCTTAGCAATGCATATTACTAATCAAAAATGAAGTTTTAATATACTTATGGTAGGAAATTTACAAAATGACTTCATGGAACATGATCTTTACTTAATATCCTAATGTCCTTAATATTAAGTAAAGGTGGTCTAGGATACTTAATATCCTAGACCACAGGAACCAGATCAGTCCTCTGCACAATCTGACTTTGCTGCAGCATGGAACAAACTGCTGGTTCGTCTGGTCAGAGGAAAACTGACCCCGACTGAGCCTGGTTTCTCTCAAGGTTTTTTCTCCATTCTGTCACCGATGGAGTTTTGGTTCCTCTGGCTTGCTTAGTTGGGGACACTTAATTTCCAGCGATATCGTCGACTTGATCGCACAGATACTATTTAAACTGAACTGAGCTGGACGTGACATCACTGAATCAATGATGAACTGCCTTTAACTGAATATTGAGCATTTACTATTGTCCTTTTGCATTACTGAGACACTATTTTCCTATTTGATACTGTAAAGTTGCTTTGAAACACTCTATATTGTTAAAAGCATTATATAAATAAAGGTGACTTGACTTATTGATTTATGGCATTAAAGAAAAATTAATAATTTAGACCTATACAATGTATTGCTGGCTATTGCTACAAATATACCTGTGCTGCTTATGACTGCTTTTGTGCTGCAGGGACACAGTTGAGGACGTGTGGTGAAGGTGATAGTGTGTGATCAGTGGAATCATCGTCTGTAATGTTCTCGCCTGCTCCTCAGGTTACCGCTGTTTCAGGACGGTGTTGTTTGTGTCGGGGCTGGCGTCCGGCTCTGCGGTGGGTCAGCTGCTGTGTGTGTGGGAGTGTGTGCTGGACGGCTGGGCGCAGGCGGGCGTTTCTCTGGGCCTGGGTCTGCTAGCAGCGCTGCTGGCGGTGCAGGTGCGCAGCGTGGGGCTGTTCCTCAGCGGCCTGCAGCTGGGTGCGCTGCTCTCCGGCGCCGCCCTGCTGCTGCTGGGGCAGTATTACCCCGTGCTCAGCCCGCCCTGGGCTCCGGTCAGCGCCGCCGCAGGGACCAGCCTTCTCTTCGCCGTCCTCGCTCTGCGCTGGAGGAGGGCCATGATGGTAGCTGCGACAGCGGCGGTCGGGGCGGCGGTGGCCGTGGGGTGTGTGGATTACTGGCTGAGACGCCCGTGCTGCTGCTGCAGGCGTATGAGGGTCTGCAGAGACGGCAGGGCTTGTGCTGGTACAGCTGGGCGGTCATCGGGGTTTGGCCTGTACTCACAGCACTGGGAACACTGGTCCAGTGCAGCATCACCCATGACGGTATCAGCACACATCACACACAAACCACACAACACACACACACAGGTCACATTACACCACAACATACAGCGGTGGCCAAAATGATTAGAGCACTAGTATTATCAGCAGCTAAAAATGGTTTTAAATCAGTTATTTCTATCTGATTTAAGATAGGGGGGGGGGTTGAAATATGACCGACGTATTCTTGACAGCGTTCCAGAATACATACGCAAACTATAAGAAGAAAAATGTATACATTATGCAGGGTTTCTGTAGGTCTTAGAAAGTCTTAATTAAGGCCTTTATAAGGTCTGAAATCAGAGCAGAAAGTCTTACATTCATAAAGTCGTGGCATTAAATGTTGCATGAACTGCAAATAACGAATCTCTTCTTCAGTATTTTTGTCTTGTTTTTCAGTTCAAATATCTAAACATCCATAAATCAAGATACATTTACTGGAGATACAGAATGAAGATGAGTAGTCTTGTTTTCTGAGAAACTGAACAAGATTGAGTGAGTTTATGCTTAAAACAATAACTAATATCTGCCAGTGGAGAATGAAAACTTGTTTTTACTTTGAATTAAGTTGATTTCTAACTGTCCATTGACAGATATTTGTTCTTGTTTTAAACATAAACTCACTTCATTTTGATCAGTTTCTCAGAAAACAAGACAAAAATACTAAGGAAGAGCATTGCAGTGTGATCAGAAGGTACAGTAAAGTTACTTCCATATTCTAGTGTTTGCAGAGGCGGACAGTAACTAAGTACATTTACTCGAGTATTGTACTTAAGTATACTTTTTGAGTATCTGTACTTGAGTATTATTTTTTCTGGAAACTTATAACTTTAACTTCACTACACTCCACTGCATTTCTATCAAAGTCCTGGAAGTAGAGAGTCGTTACTCTGTAGCAGCTTTTAAAGTCAGCGGGTGATATTTTTTCTTCTCTAAAATGTGACTATCTTTTTTCATCAGACAGTTTATCAGTAATCACTCTTGCACATTAAGTGATTTCCCAGCATTTTTTGAACACTGACCAGTTGCAAATGTGATATTTATTTACAACAATTCAATAATAAGAAGTTAATATTGGTATAGTGGTATATATTAGACACAATATTGCCTGATTTTGCTAAATTGTGTAAGTGAAAATATTACCTATAAAGCCACAGAAGAACTGTTGTGTGTCTCCTAAAACACAGGTGTTTGGCTCGAAGCAGCGCTGCAGACCGTTGTGTGTGTGACATCAAAGCACCGCGAGAGCGATTAGACAGCATTTTTACATTTTTTGTTTTGATGTCAAATAAGTCTTGCTCTTTTGCTTTCTGGTAAAGCAGTGTTGCTGTTGTAAAGTTATACAGCTTATCACTCTGTATTTACAGGATTTCACTGTCCACTCTGTGTAAATGTGGATGAATGTCTACACATAGATGTGTGCAGACACTGCCAGAGCCGTGTGAGATCACTGATCACTGTTGTTTTTTTGTTCTATTTTTCCCCATCGGTTTTTAACATTCTAAAAGCTCTTTATTCCAAAGATACTACAAGCTAGTCAGTGTATTCAGTTGGTGTAATGTATTGTAAGTTGCTTCAGAGTTATTGCAAGTATTACATACAACAATAATAAAACTTTTAAAAAGTACTTTTAAAAGCAAGTACTTCTGTACTTTTACTTAAATAAAAATCTGTCTTTACAACTTTCACTTGTAATGGCAGTATCTGTAAGTAATGGAGTTGTGTACTTTGTCCGCCTCTGAGTGTTTGTGAGCAGAGATATTCAAGCCATAAGGGTTTTTTCTGTAAAATCAATGGAAGTTTATTTTCACACTAAGAAAGAAATTTAAGAAAACTAATTGGCGTATTGTGTTCCATTTCATTTATTCCTTAAATTTTCTTCACTTGGTCTTGAAAAGATCTTAAAGAGTCTTAAATTTACCTGCAGAAACCCTACAAAGAAAGAAGGCGTTACCGTGGATGAAGGGAAGACATTCTAGAGTTCATGATTCCTGAATAAAGGATTGATGTGTTGTAGGGCTGGCCAAAAAAAAATTTTTTAGATTAAATGAAGTCGATTTGATATCGATTCTGAAAAGCCGCGAATCAATCTTTTCCGGTATTTATTTTAGCAAATATTTAACACAAGATCTGTTTAATGTGAATCTTATGATCAGTCTTCTCCGCTAGATGCGCGATGTTACAACATAAAGCCTGTCATTCATTCAGTGCTTATCACGGCGGAGATACTGTTGACAAGAACCAAAGACAAAGCAATATGCGTCATATGCAATGCTATAGCAATACTACAAATCTGCGGAAGTATTTGACATCAGTGAATGAATGGTGGACGCACTATTTGTTTACTACACACATACTAAAGCGCAGACGACGCTCGCGGTGTTTTCATATGAACACACAAATATCATCTCCAGCTGTTCTGGGAGTCGTTTCATTAACATTTTACCGTTTAATTTGAGAAGACTACCATCATATCAACACAGCAGCTGCAAGTTCTTCACAGCAACCCGTCAAAATAAAAGTTTGGTTTAATGTGAAGAAACTGTGACAGAAATATATTATTACTTATCTTAAGACTCAGTGTAACAGCAATGCCACTACTACTTTTTAATTTTAACAGTAAACCTCTGTTGTGCAGCACTTTGTTTGCCAAAAAGATAAAAGGGTTTAATTTTCATTTGATTAGGATAAACTAAATTAATGTTTTATGGCTTTATCTGATTACCAGAAAAATTAAGAAAACCATTTTATAGGGCCCTATTATTGTTTTAAAAAAGGACCCTATACATAACAAAAGAATAGGTTTAAAATACAGGCCTGTGGCTCTTAATTTCTTTTTATTAATTCACCATTTGTAAACTGATGTTTACTATTCATATCTTAGAAATATCAATAGCATTTGTATTAAAACTATATTCACTGAATGTAATAATAAAATCAAGAATGGAATCAAATCAGCGCATCTGAATGGATACCCAGCCCTAATGTGTTGTGTTGTGTTGTGTGTGGTATGTGTGTGTGTCAGTGTCTGTGACGGGGAAACAGAAGCAGCTGGATCTGACGCGGATCAGACAGAAGCGTGAGCGCAGACCGCCGGCCCTCCAGCGCTACACCGGAGACGTTCTGGCCCCGGTACCGAACCGCACTGACAGCAGGAGTCTCATACGCTGCTCTTTCACTCGCTGATCTCCGTCTGTCTTTCTCCAGAGTTATCTGGCCAGCCTGCGAGAGCGGCAGACACACACGGGCTCGTCGCTGTGGAGTCTGAGCTCCGTTCATCACACCGTCATCGACTTCGACTCTGAGACGGGATCGCTGGTGCCCCTCACAACCTCGGCGTCGGCTCTTCTCAGACTCTAGAGCGGTTTCTGTCTCCAGTTCAGGAAACTCACGCAAACGCACACAGAAAGGCCTTGTGGGTCGGCAGGGAGCTTCCGTCTGTGAGGCCAGTCCTACACACTTCCTTCAAAAATAGCTTCAGTCTTATTCACAAGACGCTTTGATTATATTGAGATGTGAGGAGAAACGTTTATTAAAGCTGTACAGCTCTATGTGGACTTCTGCTGCTCCTAAAACACTAATTAAGGCTCTTAAATCAGAGCAGAAAGTCTTAAATTCATAAAGTCGTGGTATTAAATGTAAAAATGAATCTCTTCTTGAGTGTTTTTGTCTTGTTCTCCAGTACAAATCTCTAAACATCATTATATCAAGATACTTTTCCTGGAGATGCAAACTGAAGATATGAAGTCTTGTTTTATGAGAAATTGAAGAAAATCAGGCATGTTTGTATAAAACGGGAACAAATGTCTGTTAATAGAGAATGAAAACCTGTTTTCCCTTTGAATTAAGTTGATTTTTCTGTCTCCATTGGTAGATATTTTTTGTTGCTTTAATCATAAACACTTAATTTTGATCGAATTCACAGAAAGACATTCTGTCATGTCATTTTGTTTCTGCAGTAAATCTTGCCTTAAAAATCTTTTTTACATTTTCACTGGAAAACAAGACAAAAATACTGAGGAAGAACCAATGAGATCTGTACTACAGTGAAAGTTATTTCCATATTCTAGTGTTTGTGAGCAGAGATATTCAATCCATAAGCTATTTTTCCTTTTGTAAAATGAATTATAAAGTAATGGAGATGTTAGAATTTGTATTTTAAATAACACTGTAAGTGTTGCTAATACAAGACACTCACATTTACAGTCTTTAAAGGGTCTTTAAAAAGTCATACATTTATCTCCATAAAATCTGCAGAAACCCAGGTATATATATATAAGACGTCACATTTGAAAATAACTTGCAAAACATTGCTTAATATTGTTCTTGATTTGTCTGATTGGTGTTTAGCGTATGCTAGCAGTAGAGAAGATGTTGGGGTCTCGGGATCAGAGAGATTCGTTAAGACATCTGATCGCTCTGTAGATGAAATACAGCAGATTAACCTCGGATGAGTTTAAAGAGTATGTTTCACAGTAAAATAGAAGAAAAAGATTTGACACAATCCAGGCATCCATGAAAAAAAAAGTGATTCCGGAAATGAATCTTGAAAAGCGTCTGTATGTCTGAGTGGAGGGTGGGATCTGATGCTCTGGTGCGGCTCGAGATCATTGGTCATTTCTGTAACGTGCTCCGGATATACAGCAGACGTTTTCATTGTACAAGAGCACACAGAACTAATGCATTATTCTCCAGAGAAAAATGAAAGTCTTGAGGGTTTGGAACTGAACTATTCATGTAAATATGAAAATAGATGCGCTGATCTCTGGATCTCTGAAAATGATTTTAGTTTCAATCCTTTATTATTAATACAAATTAATATATTTGATAATATTCAAATTCATTTGCATAATTAAAAATGAATCAAAGGTGAATCAAAAGCCTGCAAGCGTCTAATACATAGTCATACATAAATATAAATACAGTATATGTGCTCATGTATACATCAGCATTAGAGAAAAACAGATGACTAATAAACTGTTGACAAAGACTTGTAATATGTCTGATATCTTAACTAGAGATACTGATGCTCTGTTTGAAGTGTGACATGGAAATGATTTACAGTCAAACCAAAAATTATTCAGACAGCAGATATAATGTCTGATATTTTTTTTACTAGCGGGTGCAGGACACTACAGTTCATTTATGTAAGTGAGGATAGCAAAATAAAGTAAACTGTGACATATTATACCCAAAAATTCTTCATACTTTGACCTTTTTACACACAGACTGAACAAAATGAAGCATTGCTTGGTAATTGGTTTAAGCTAAATTGGTATTATTTATTTGTGAACTTAAATTTAACAGCTGAATAATTTTTGGTTGATTGCAATCCATTACATACACTGCAAAAAATGTTTTTCAATGGGGTTAGAAAAATAATCTTCATTCAAAGGCTGAACAAGATCATTTTTCTTGCCCCATTTGCAGGCAAAAACTAACAAAATTTATTTTAACATCTTAAATCATTTTACTTGTACAGTAAATGCATCTTGATTCAAGAATGTTTAGATCTTTATACTAGAAAACAAGACAGAAACAGTAAGAGAATCATTTTTTAGTTAAATCTCACATTATCAAGATGAATTTGTTCTGACACGATTTAACTCTGAGTTCTTGTCATATTTTATCACCATTTTCTAAACTATAGAGAATAAACTGATAATGTGAGAAATGTTGAAGGTGTCTGAGTAATGTTTGGTTCGACTGTATCTTGAATGTAAAGTTAGTCATCACAGCGCATCCATCTCTCTCTGGTGCGGAGCGGAGAACCCTTCTCCAGCGTCAGCGCAGGACTCAGGCTCCAGAAGCGCTCTCCGCTGAACACATAGACGCGTCCGTCGCTCGCGCTGAAGGCAGCGTCCGGATCCCGGGGCAAACCGGAGCTGAGCTGAGCCAGAGGTCTGGGGTAGAGCCGCAGGGGTTTAGCTGATCCCAGTTCATCCCAGAGCCAGTACTCTGATCCCTGCGGAGCACACACACAATCACTGTCACACCAGAACAAACGCTGCTCTTCTGCAGGAGTCTCACCTTGATGAAGACCAGCGCGCGCCGGCTCTGGAGGAAGAACGCCGCCTGTATGTTGGAGGGAATGGTGAGGCGTTTCGGGTAGCCGTGGTCCAGTTTAAAGCCGGAATATCTCCAGACTTTATCTCCTGTGGCCATCAGGTACAGTAACAATAAAAACAATAACATATTGAAATTACAGCAGCGTTTGTTAAAATGGTGTTTTCTATTACTTGCTTTCTAGGTCATTTTCAGCAGATACAGTACTTATAAAAAGTTTGGAACCATGATTTTTAAATGTTTTTAAAGAAGTCTCTTCTGCTCACCATGGCTGCATTTATTTGATTAAAAATGTTATTTTTTTATGATTTTAAAACAGCTGTTTTCTGTGTGAATATCTGTTAAACTGTAATTTATTTCTGTGATCAAAGCTGAATTTTCAGCATCATGACTCCAGTCTTCAGTGTTGAAATGTTCAATACTGAAAACAGTTTTGCTGCACAAGATTCTTTGATGAAGTTCAGAAGAACATTATAAATGTTTTTGCAGTCACTTTTGATCAAGGTAATGCATATTTCCTAAAAATTAAAACATTAGAATGGTAGTGTATCATGGTTTCAACATTGATAATAATCAGAAATGTTTGTTGAGCAGCAAATCAGCATATTAGAATGATTTCTGAAGATCATGTGACACTGAAGACTGCAGTAATGATGCTGAAAATACAGCTGCGCATCACAGAAATAAATTACAGTTTAACACATATTCACATAGAAAACAGCTGTTTTAAAATTATAACAAAATTTCACATTTTTACTGTATTTTTGATCAAATAAATGCAGCCTTGGTGAGCAGAAGAGACTTAAAAAAAAAATTATAAAATCATCATATATTCAAACAATGTTCCTGTATCTATTTGAATTCAACACTGTGTTAAGTTCAGTTCACCTTTAAGAAAGTAGGATTTGTTGGTTCTTTGCGAGTGAACAGCTGCATTGATGTCGCCGGGCAGTTCTTTCCACAGGGCATTAATGGGAACCGGAGCATTATATCCCGATTCTGAGACGGTCCACACGTAATGACCCCTGAAAGCAAACGTCTTGTGAAGAGGCCCTGAGAGGAAAAGCACAAGGACATGAGTGACCGCCTCAGGCGCTGGACTGATCAGAGGTCAGCGGTGCAGTTACCCAGCATGACGGCGTCCAGTCCTGCGGAGCAGGGGTCCGGCACAGGCTTTCTCTGAGCGCCGGAGGCTTTCTCCACAGGTTTTCCTGAGAGAGCTGACATCAGTTTTGGCCTGTTATTGGTCAAACAGAAGCACGACTGCATACTCTTACCGTACAAAGCCTGTATGCCGCGGATGTCGTCGGGGTGCAGTCTGAAGTCGCGGCGGTAACCTTTGAACACGGGGCCCATGAGCGCGCTGTGGAACTGGGAGTGGCCTAGTCCTAGGGCGTGGCCTATCTCATGGGCCGCCACGATTCGCAGGTTTGATCCGTGACTCCGCCCCTCCGTCCAAACCTCGTCCGCATCGAAGTGAACCGTGCCGGACTCCGGGCCCTCGGCGTGTCCCAAAACCTGCCCTGGACCGGACAGCAGATTCTTAACTCTTTCCCTGCATGTTTTCACAGTTATACGCTAGGGGGCGCTATTACGCATCTCCTGAATGAGTCTAGAAAGTCAAGTCACCTTTATTTATATAGTGCTTTTAACAATACAGATTGTGTCAAAGCAACTTTCCAATATCAGAATAGGAAATAGTGTGTCAATAATGTAAAATGATAAGATTAAACACTCAATTTCCAGTTATTGAGTTCAGTGATGTTATCGTCCAGCTCAGTTCAGTTTAAATAGTATCTGTGCGATCAAGTCGACGATATCGCTGGGAATTAAGTGTCTCCAACTGAGCAAGCCAGAGGAACCAGAACTCCATCGGTGACAGAATGGAGAAAAAAACCTTGGAGAAACCAGACTCAGTCGGGGTCAGTTCTTCTCTGACCAGACGAGGACAACTGGACCCCCGACTGAGCCTGGTTTCTCCCAAGGTTTTTGATCAGAAAGTGCCGATCAAAAACACAGACCACGAAGACGCAGAAATGAGCGATCTCATATGTGAGCATATGCATATGAAAAATAATACCATCATCAACACTAACCGCATATAAATGAAAACTATCTAATGTTACAGAGTGAAATGTGGACCCAGAAAGTGTTGAAGGCCTGTGAAGCTTTGAGATCCTGATGGAAGCCATCTACTGCATCTTTGCTTTGATAATATTACTGAATATGATCCAGATGTAGTATTTGATAAAAAATGAAATTTTCTCAGCTTTTTGCTCAAAATGTTGCTTTTTCATGAAACCTACCTACATTTAAGTGTTGATTTAAAAAATGTTTGAAGCTAGAATAGAACTGATTTTTTTTTGTTTGAAAGTAGAGTTAAAAAGTCTTCATTCTCCCTTACAGAAATTTGAAAGCATTTAAAAGATCTTAATCAGAGCAGAGACTCTTAAATTCATAAAGTCGTGGTATTGCATGTTGCATGAACTGAAAAAAAAATGAATCTCTTCCTCAGTATTTCTGTCTTGTTTTTCAGTACAAATATCAAAACATCCTTAAATCAAGATATATTTACTGGAGATAAAGAATGAAGATATGAAGACTTGTTTTCTGAGAGACTGAACAAAATGAGGTGAGTTTATGATTAAAACACGAACATACATCTGCCAATGGGGAATGAAAACTTGTTTTCCCTTTGAATTAAGTTGATTTTTCTGAACTCATTGGTTGATGTTTATTCTTCTATTATCATTAATTCACTTCATTTTGATACATTTCTCAAAACAAGACTTCCTATCATATGTCATGTTCATATGTCAGTCTTTAGTCATTTGCACTGGACAACATGACAAGAATACCGAGGAAGAACATCACTTTACTGCAGCGTGATCAGAAGGTGCTGTAACAAAAAAACAAAAACATTCTAGTTAAGCTGTTTTTTGTGTGTGTAATTAATTAAAAAGTAATGTAGATCGGTTGGAAGGACATTGTATTGCCATATTGTGTTCCCTTTAATTTATCCTTAAATGTTCTTTAATTGGTCTTTAAACGGTTTTTTACAATCACTTTTGCACTAATAGCAGAACCTTCATGTCATTTTTCAAAACTCTAGTCACATAATTCACAACCGATGATCAAAATGCACATTTTTCAAAACACTTAACACTTTTTCCAAATGCTTGGATACGATACACACGAGCCAAAGTTCTTTTGTTCATTGAACTAAAATCACGGGTTCAAAATGACAAAACTTAACATCAAAGTATCACTGTTTCAAAATACAGCTCACACATTTAATCTGAAGTGAGTTTATTCATTTCATTATTATGATCTAACTATCGACTGATACAGCTGCTCAGAATGCTACATAATTGTTGCATTACTCTTGAAGCATAGTTTTTATGGAAAATGATGAACAATATTAAATGTTTAGATTATGAAAGCAACTGAGGACTGAGTGTGTTCAGGTGTGATCAGTTTAAAGATGCCTGTTGTTGGGAGAAATAAAAAAATCCCCAAAATTCTATATCATTGTTATCAGTATTTGTTTTTCCTACAATACAGTAAATGTGTTTTTAGAGGGTGATAGAGCTGGAAGCTGATGAAAACCATTCATATTTTTGGATGAGAGCGGCACAGAACGACTGGAGTTTTTCCAAGATCTTTAACTAATGAAAACATCTGTTATGATGTGGATGAGAACCTGTGGCCAAACCCACAAGACAGGGTTGATAAAAACATAGAAGAGCAGTGAGGAACACTCCAGCTGACATTTCACTGTAGGCCTACTGTAGTTTTTTCTTATCTAATTTTTTCTTATTTAAAGTTTTTTGAAAAACCTGTTGATTATTTCATAAATAATTTTCGAATTTTGTTTAATGATTCCAGTGTCTGTACTTTTCTCTCTAGTCAAGTCAAGTCACCTTTATTTATACAGCGCTTTTAACAATACAGATTGTGTCAAAGCAACTTTCCAATATCAGAATAGGAAAACAGTGTCAATAATGTAAAATGATAAGATTAAACACTCAATTTTCAGTTAAAGGCATTTCATTATTGAGTTCAGTGATGTTATCGTCCAGCTCAGTTCAGTTCTAATAGTATCTGTGCGATCAAGTCGACGATATCGCTGGGAATTAAGTGTCTCCAACTGAGCAAGCCAGAGGAACCAGAACTCCATCGGTGACAGAATGGAGAAAAAACCTTGGGCTCAGTCGGGGGTCAGTTCTCCTCTGACCAGACGAGACCAGCAGTTCACTTCCAGCTGCAGCAGAGTCAGATTGTGCAGAGGACTCGTCTGGTTCCTGAGGTCTTGTCCTGATGTCTGTCTAGGTGATGAGGTCTTTACTGGGGATCTAGTCTATTACAGTGATGTATGAATGTGTAGAACCATAATGAAAGCTGCATCATGTGTTTTGAACAACTATATTTAATGATTGTACTAACAACTAAACAGTGAAACTATGGGTATCGTGTGTGTGGAGATCTAAAGTAATGTTCCTATGATATTTCATAATAAATGAGTTTTTTGAACCAATGCTTCTGCAAATGCAAGGCATCTCTAAAGATATTAACACAATATGCAAAGTTTTGAACATTGGACAGACTGTGTTACAAATAATGACACAAAATTAATAATTTTGAGTTTTGTGTCTAGAGTTTAGAAAAATGACATGAAGGTTCTGTTATTAGTGCAAAAATGATTATAAAAAACTAAAAACAAGTCTTAAACTGACCTTTGTAAAACTTGCATAAACCTTTTCAGTGACATTTTTCACAGAATTGCATCACAATTCTGAGGAATTAAGTCACAATTGCAAGAAAAAAAGTCAGAATTGTGAGATAAAAAGTTACCTTTTTTATTTATTTAGTGGCAGAAACATGCTTTCATACTCAACAGAGGAGGACTGAATTGCATGCAAATGCCTAGAGGAGTCATTTCAAACCCTAACATCTAATGTTTTCTGGAAACATGTTTAGAAAGGGCAGTGCGTCTCACCGGGTCCGTCGAACGCGACAGGGCAGCCCTGGTCTCTCCTGTGGAAGGCGATGTTGATGTCGGCGTGACCTGCGCTGACCTCCTGGAAGTGAAGCGGACTGACGGCGCTCCAGTAACCGAAGGCTGTGTGAACCGCCGCTCGCGTCCCAGACCAACCCAGAGCCAGCGCATGGTTATAGATGCGATACGTCAGTCTCTTCTTACGCCACTGACCTGCAGCGCACCGATTCGGTCAGACTCATACAGTATACAACAGTATATACGCTTCTGTTCTGGCAAAGAGCAAGCCTTGCATGCATTACAGCAGAACAAAACTAACCATAATATATATATTGCAAGATGTCATGAGCAATATTAAATGAATGCAATATTCTTAAAGTAATGCAATGACATAAATCAAAATAAATGACAAAAGAAAGCTGCTGAAGCAGAACTGAAATGTGACCCTGCAGCACAGAAGCAGTCATAAGCAGCACAGCTATATTTGCAGCAATAGCCAACAATACATTGTATGGGTCAAAATTATACATTTCTCTTTTATGCCAAAAATCATTAGAATATTAAGATCATGTTCCATGAAGATATTTAGTAAATTTCCTACCATAAATATCTCAAAACTTCATGTTTGATTAGTAATATGCATTGCTAAGAACTTCATTTGAACAACTTTAAAGGTGATTTTCTCAATATTTAGATTTTTTTGCTCCCTCAGATTCCAGATTTTCAAATAGTTGTATCTCAGACAAATATTGTCCAACAAACCATACATCAATGGAAAGCTCATTTATGTATAAAAAATTTACCCTTAGGACTGGTTTTGTGCTCCAGGGTCACAAACGGTCACTTAAGACTGATTTTCAGCTTGATTGATCGCTTGATTTTCAGTGCAGTGCTTAATTTTTGATCAGTGTTATTGAGCACAGGTGAAGCGGCGCTGTGTTCTTGTCTCACCCAGGACTCGGTATCTCAGCGTGCGGCTGAAGGATTCGCTCAGACCGCAGCGGGCCGCTCTCATCGCGGTCAGCGTGCTGGCGTCCAGACGGCCCGTCACTGAGAGACCGGTCACCCGCTGGAAGATCCTGAAACATTACACACATTAGAGATCTCTGAGCGGACGGCTTCGAGGAAACCCAACAGTGTTTTATTTGTCACCCCATTGATTCTGTGTGTGTGTGTGTGTGTGTGTGCGCGCATTTTTATGACAAATCAGGACATAAATGTGTATAATGGCAAGGCTATGACAGGTATTACAAGGAGAAGGTGACTTTTCAGGACATTACTCCATGTCCCCACTTTTCAAAACGCTTATAAATCACACAGAATGGAGTGTATTGAAAATCTGAAATAGCAGACAGTCTCCTGTAAGGGGTAGGTTTAGGTGTAGGGTTGGTGTAGAGCAATAGCACATACAGTTTGATTAACCATTACGCCTATGGGATGTCCCCACTTTTCACAAAAACAAACGTGTGTGTGTGTGTGTGTGTGATACCGGAGAGCCTCATTGATTTGCTCAGTTTGAATCCCTGAGGATCAGCGCTGGATGATGGAGGTAAATAGCCGTATCGCTTCAGATAGACCTGAGAGACACAGACAAATATGAGAACGAGCTCAGCACAAATCTAGAATAATCACGCAAGTCTGACACAGAAACAGAGATGAGTTCTGCTTACCGTGGCCTCCTTCAGCGCCGCAGGATCCAGAGCGGCACACAGCGTCAAGAGCGTCATCAGGACCAGGACTCGCATCTCTGCTGCTCTGAGATCCGGAGCTGGGCTCGTGTGAGAGACTCGTCTGGGTGTGTGTGTCTGCAGTTCACTCTGGAGGCTTGCTCCAGATCGTTGCGGTCATCAGAACTATGTGAAGTCATGTTGAGCAGAACAAACAAGTGTGTGCCCACAAGCAGAGCATGCATCACGTGCTCTGAGGCCTGAGCACTCCAGCAGGAAGTGACATCATACCGCAGTAGTCAGGTGGCTTCAGCATCTGCAAAAGCCATTAGTGCCCACGAGTGACCTTCCTGTCTGGTGACCTCAGCAGATTTAACGAGGCTTCGTGGTCAAAATCGGACGCCAGTTCTGTGACGTCACTGTTTGTTAGGCTCAAATACTTCATTTTGTCTCCATAATAAAATTAACGAGGATCTGACATATATTCAGAATAGAGTTCCTATGAGGGGGTCGTTGTCTGTCGAACAGCACAAACAAGCTGATTCTCATGAGAGTGTTGGGTTGAGCGAGAGGAAGTGTGGAGTTTATAATTACCGCTATAATTAGGCTGTGAGCAGACGAGTGGTTGAGTGTGAGGATTGATGAGTGTGTTTTAAAACACTTTCCCCAAAACTCCTTCATTAATTCTCCAGAGGATGTTGTTACATTTGTAAAACAAGTTACATTTATGCATTTAGATGTTGCTTTTATCCAAAGTGGCAACAAAGAGCCAACAATCATTGTAGTACTCAAAGCCAGGTTTATAATCTAGACAACTATATTGTGTGTGTGTGTGTGAGAGAGAGAGAGAGAGAGAGAAAGAGTGTGTGTGTGTGTGTGTGAGAGAGAGAGAGTGTGTGTGTGTGTGTGTGTGTGTGAGAGAGAGAGAAAGAGTGTCTGTGTGTGTGAGAGAGAGAAAGAGTGTGTGTGTGTGTGTGTGTGTGAGAGAGAGAGAAAGAGTGTGTGTGTGTGTGTGAGAGAGGTTTAAAACACCTTTATTTTATCCGTTTTCATTTTTCATTCCAATATTCCATTCAAAATTCTACAAAAAACAAAAAAAAACAACACCAACAACACAATCCAATCGATACAAATTTCAACCCTTTCATTAAATCTTTAAAACTGTTTTTCCGAGTCCTCCAAATTGCCAACTTGGCTGAGCCCAAAAGATAATTTAACAAAACCACTTTCCTTCGTTCACTGACTTTGTACTTTGGACCACTAATAAAAACTTGATAGGAAAATTCCTCACCCACGCTTTCAAAACAAACCTCTAAAAAATAAAAAAGACCTCTTAGCCTCCCACACTGGATAAACAAATGTTCAACCGTTTCCTCCACCCCACAAAAAAGACATTCCCTCCCTACTTCTGGATTCAGGTGCGCCACGTGTCTGTTTGTTGCTATTATACCATACATCAGTCTCCACTGTAAATCTGCTGTACGTTTCTCAATAGGAGGCTTGTACAGAGATCTCCAGCAACCCCTGAAGTCTGGCCCAAACACTTCTGGCCACCTCCATGTTTTAACTCTTTTCAACACAGTTTGATGTGACACTTTAACACACACAATGTACAGTGCCTTTTTACCAATGTCTTGAAATAATCCCAACTCTGGAGTTTTAAAGGACAAAAAAGTATCTTCATCACCCTGAATTGCCTGTGCAGCAGAGACTCGTATGGATGGAAACCTGTAGCTCCATCCCTCCGAAAGAGATTCTAGTGCTTCTCTGCAGGCTCCAGGCAGTGCTGTACGTATCTCCGCTAACATCTGATCCAAGAGACGTAAAGAATGTATTCCTGTCTTGTGCTGAATTGAAACTGCCGTCCTCCACCCACTGCCATCTCTTAGATGTTTGATCTTTGTACATCCAGCTCTGACCAGACAAGTCCTCACACTGCTTGAAGACAACATTTTTGTTTGCATCAAAGGGTTATGAAATAAAGGTTCTCCCATAATCCAGTCCTGTGGTCGCAAAATGTCTCTAGTCACAGAAAAAGTCAGATGAGGTAAAATGAAGTCAGATGATTCAAATCCAGTTCATTCACTTTCAGTAAAAACAGCTGCTTGTCATATCCCAGATTTGACGTTCTCCTTAACAGAGCGCATGCCACATTTGTCCACTCCACGTCCTCCTCATATAACAATCTCTGTGCTGCCTGTAATCGAAAAGTACGAATCCTGCTTCTTATGTCAATCAGACTTTGTCCCCCCTCATGAGTTGGAAGATATAAAGCTGACGCTGGAATCCAGTGCTGTCCTGACCAAAAAAACTCCACCAGTTTTCTCTGGATACTTTTGACAATGTCATCTGGTGGCTCTAATACGTTCAGTCTATGCCATAATCTGGAGGCAGCCAGGTTATTTGTAACCAAAACTCTACCCCTGTAGGATAGCTCTGGCAATAGCCATTTCCATTTAGACAACTTGGCAGCCACCTTCTCCAGCAAACCCTCCCAGTTCTTTCTTCTATAACTTTCTACTCCTAAAACACTCCAAGAATTTTGATTCCTTCTCTTCCCCAATGCAATCCCCAGGAAGTGGAGGTGGCCCACCATTTTCCCACCGACCCACAATAAACCCGTTACTTTTTCCCCAATTGACTTTAGTCAAGACGCTTTCTCATAAACATCCAAACTCTTACATAGTATTTGCACATCTTCTTGTCTGGTAACAAAAACAGTTACATCATCGGCATAAGCCGACAAAAAACATCTTGAATCCCGCGGGTCACCTGGAACCATAAAACCCTTTAATTCATTTCTTAATTTGCATAAAAAAGGGCTCAATTGCTAGGCTATAAAGTTGCCCTGAGAGAGGACACCCCTGTCGAATACCTCTTTTTACAGGCAATGGATAAGTCAAACCATTCCCCATCTTAAGCATTATTGAAGCCCCTTTATACAACAAACGTATCCATGAAATAAAAACATTCCCAAACCCAAATGATTCTAAGACTTTAAAAATGTACTCATGACCTACCCGGTCAAAAGCCTTCTCCTGATCAATAGATAAAAAGCCCACATTACAATTTTCAATAATAGACACATCAATAACATCTCTGATTAAAAACAGATTGTCCATGATTGTGCGACCCGGAATACAATATGATTGCTCCCTTTTGACCACAACATGTAAATATTTTTTTAACCTATTGGCTAAAACTTTAGCCAATATTTTATAGTCTGAGCACATCAAAGACACAGGGCGCCAATTTTTTAATAAACCAAGATCTCCATTTTTTGGTATAAGAGAGATCACAGCCCTCTGACAGCTAGTTGGTAACATGCCTTTTTCAAAACATTCACAACAAACTTCATAAAAATCTTCACCTAAACCAGTCCAGAAAGTCTTATAAAATTCAGCAGGTAAACCATCTATTCCTGGTGCACGCCCATTGGAAAGTTGCTGAACTGCATCTGAAAGTTCATTCAAATGAATCATGGGTTAAGGTTCATCCTAGTTTATATCAGATATACAAGACCCACCCTCAACTTGTTGCGTGGTGCACAGGGTGGGGTTGTCATCAGGAAAGCCATAAACGCCGGTCACGCCTAAGATACTTTTTTGTTTGTTGTTATCAATTTAATAATATTTAATAAGAAACGATCTTGTATATCTGATATAAACTAGGATGATATAATAATATAACGTCAATGTCTCGAATGAAGACGCAATATTTTATTAAATCAACCAAATTCGTAGAAATATTGACTTATGCGAACAAAGAGGAGCTAACGAGACAAAGCGTAAGGCCTAACAATTACAATTAGGTTGGGAAAATAAGATAAGGATGGTGAAACCGCGGTACACAATTCAAACAGAAAGAGCGAACAAAATCATGGAAACTTCTTGGAAACGGTTCCGGTTTCAAAGCGTAACGCCGTGAAAAAAAAACTTTGCGGTTTATATCTCACAAAGGTGTGAGGAGGCCTAGAACAGTAGCGCCGATAAACATGTAGGTAGATGAAAAATGTTAAATAGAACGCAGCTCTGATGTGTCTTATCTCAGTAATAAACAGTTGCATTTGCTAACTATTGGAATTTACGACATGTTAAAACGTGTCGGTATAATGCAGATGAGGTCAAAAACTGCTTGCCGCATGTTTTCATAAAATGAAGAACAAAATATTATGACATCCGTTTTCTGGGTCAGATCTAAAAGACAGACGCCTAAAACGCCGGTGTCAAAGCATTGGTGTGGACAGAATAAAAAAGACGTGAATCATTCCGCCTTTCGCTTAAAATTACTTATCAACTGTAAGTCGTTTACCTAACTATTGTTTTATAGTATTTGATAAATGTTTTATGTATTGAATGTATTGAAGCGGGTGTTTAACAAGTTTGAAATGTTTTAATGTTCCTGTTTAAGAGTTTTATATTCAGCATACCGTAAATAAAGCGGTTAAATTCACAATTCAATTCAATAATGAAATGCCTTTAACTGAAAATTGAGTGTTTAATCTTATCATTATACATTACTGACACTCTATCCTCCAATTTGATACTGTTAAGTGCTTTGACACAATCTGTATTGTAAAAGCGCTATATAAATAAAGGTGACTTGACTTGACTTGACTTAAATGAGCATGTAGTATTGTTTCAATTAATTCCATAACAGTACGTACTTCAGCGGTTCTTTGTGTGATTTCATAATAAAAGCATCTAAATTGTTAACAGACTATTATCTTTTATATTGAAGCTTAATAAAACCGTTAAGTAACGCGCAGTTGTGTAAGACACGAACCAAAACATTACGTTATTATGTTTATATTATGTTTTTACACATATTTTGTGTGCTATCGATTTTAAGAGTGTATGGTTTATCGTTCATGCAGATTATTTTTTAAAGTTGTTAAGCCAAATTGATGAGTTTATAAGACCGGTTTATTCTTTCTACACACTTATACTTCAGACATGTAGAACATATCAGCGTTTACATGTAGGCTACTCAATATTGGTCGGTCTGACTTGTATCCGACATGAAGGATCGGTGAATGAAATCATGACCACAAACAGGTTAAATGAACAAAAGACGCCTTCACGCTGTTAACTTTATTTGAATGTTTCACTGATATAAAACGACCCCGAGTTGTTAGAAAAGAAGTGTATACTGACATAACTGCGAGATGACGTAAGGATCCGATGAATCGGTTCGTTGAACCGAACTGTGGGAAAGAATCGATTCACGGAAATGAATCGGCTTCGCTACACTAACAGAGCTCACAAAAAGGGGTTTGTAACATCACAACACAGAACTTAATATTCTTCACAAAAAGTGTGGACATGCGTGTCTTTTTATATAGGTTATCTGAGCGTGCGTATAATCAGTAGTCCGACGGTTTAGAGATCTGTCGCAGACACCATTTTGGTATATGCACCCCGACGGCCATGTTTGTAGTGTGAGGTGTATGCTGGGTATTGTAGTTCGTTGACCTGAAAGACGCGACATTTAAATGAGGTATTAGTTACACGTGTTCAATTTAACATCTTTGTAAAAACAAAAAGAATTGTTAAAACGTATTTAGCCTAAACAAATATATGTATATAAAAGAATACGATATACTTATGGTAAAACAGACTTGACGTGTATATGTTGAAATGGTGCACCCGTTGTTGTGTTATTTCGTGAAATAGCTTTAGGATTCGGTTGTGTGTTCTTGAAATCAAATCTTAAGAAAAAGTCAGTCAGTCCTGCTGCAGGTGTCTGAATACCCAGTCGGTCTTCATCGTGAAATTATGAGTCCATCGTCAGCACCATTCTGGAGAGCGTGTGTTGTGTTAGACTGTTTGCTTCGCGACCCTCCCCCAAGTTCGTTGTGTTCGCTACCTCTGCATGTCTTCATCTAATTGAACGTGACCGGTATTTTTATCATCTGTTAGGTCACGTCTATATTTTCTAGTTTCATCATAAACTAGGTAATCAGGGACTTAATAATAATACGTCGAACATCTGATAAGTTGTTCGTCCAGAGTTGTATCTTACTGCGGTGTTATAATATAAATTTTCCAGTTTTTAAGTTGTCTAACAAGAGTCTCACTGTGTGTGCGAAAGTAAAATACCTTGGACATTTTATCACTGAATGCGTGACAGATTCTGAGGATATTGAAAGGCTACGCCGTATGATGTATATGCAGGCGAATATACTTTACGTAAGTTTAGTTTCTGTTCAGATGAGGTAAAGGTATCACTTTTCAAAGCATACCGTACAACACTTTATACTCATTTGCGGTGTAACTACAGAGCATCTAGTTTACAGAAGCCGCAAGTAGCTTATAATGATGCAAGGAGAATCTTACTACGGAGGCCTAGATGTCATAGTGCATAGTGCAAGTGAAATGTTTGTGAGTGCGAGAGTAATCACTTTTAAAACACTGTTACGAAATCTTATGTATAGTTTTATCTGTCGGCTTAATGCTTCTAAAAATGAGATTACTGTGGGTTTATCAAATATAGGGGTTAGTACTACACGGTATCAGTCAAAGTTGTGGAGACACCGGTATTGCTGTATTTTGTAACTCTTTATGTCTGTGATAGATGCTATGGGTTGTATAGGCGGTCTACTGTCTTTTTTTAAATCTGGACCTTGAGTCTGTAATAAAGTTTGATTGATTGATTGAATACATTTGCTGCAATGGTTGTACTTGTTGTTAGAATGCTTCAAATTGGATCCAGGCTTGTTTTATGATCGTACCCTTGTTTGTCAAACTAGTCTTAAGTGATATTGTACGCATTTTAAACAGGTTAATGACCTATTTCGGCATCTATAGTTGTAATAATGCAAAACATAACTCCATTATAGGGTTTCTTATGTATGTTGTTGGGAGTTTGTGGGAAAGCTGTGTGCGTGCGTGAGAGAGTTTGAAAGAAAAATGCTTTAGGTTAAAGCTAAGATTTTACTACACACTATAAACATTCTAACTTAGAAACACAACACTATTTTAATTTTTTTATTTCCAACAAACCGGTTGTTCTTTTTTATTGATTAATATGATAGAATCATGCTGAATTTACAAGGATGTGTATTTATACAATAATGTTTCATGTACTCACTGGTTACTGTATACATATTCAAGAGAAATGCGTAACCTCAGTTGTTTTAATCAATCTAAAGTTTTTAGTCTGTCATTATAATATCTTATTATAATAAGAAAAGTCTTTCATACATTCTATTTTCATCTGCCCCGGGGGCGGGTCTCTGTTACACAAAAAGCAACTGAGTGTGGTTGTGAATCCTATATGAAAGCTAAAAATGACCTTTTAAATTATTTTTAACAGTAATATTGAACTTTACACATTTTACACATACGTAACGTGCATCTTAACACATGCTTATTGTTTCATTTCAATTTTGCACATATCATAACTGTACATACATATTTGTCTATATTATATATTATGCGTTTTGCTATTTTGTACATTGTCTATTTGTATATTATTCTTTTTATCTGTGTCCTGTCCTGTTGCTGTCTTTCTGTTGCACTGTGGAGCTTCTGTCACTATAACAATTCCTCGTATGTGCAAACATACCTGACCGATAAAGCTCGTTCTGATTCTGATTCTGATGTCATCACAAACCGTAAGACACATCAGTTTGGGTGATAAGATGGAGTTATCAAATATTTGATTGTTGCTTATATCTATTATTTGATAAAATCTTAGTGAAATAAAACTATAAAGAGCCAATTGTTTTTATTTTAATAAAATAAAACATTATAGTGTGAAAAAATAAATGTTGCATTTAAACAGCATGGTTAATAATACCGTTTTTAAAGTGAGAAAGAAAGTCTAATCTGTTGTAAAGATGAGACATTTGTTGCACCTTGTTTAAGACACTCTTTGTTGTAAACAACCTTACAACAGCTAATTTTAGTCTATTTTAGATCTAATTCATAAAGAAAAACCTCTGTAAGCGCATTGCATTCATCAGAGGATCATTTGACAACTTCTGATCCTCATCACGGTTTTAGGTGTGAAAGATCTAAAATCTACAAAACCTTAAATTATTTGTTAAAACAAAAGTTACATCATTGTTTAATCATACTGTTTTCCATCATCTTGTAGAGATACCCTGTGTGATGCTAAAAGTTTTTATTTGTAAAAGTGTATTTATACGACATCATAAAAGTTGAAATGTTTCACTGCAGGGGTTGTTTTAGTGTGTGTGTGTGTGTGTGTGTGTGTGTGTGTTTGTTTTTCATGTGAGTGTTTGTGGTTTATTAAACAATTTTTAGCAGTAATATTGAACTTTGCACATGTTTTACACATACTTAACATCTTAACACAATTGTATCAGTAAGATATTTGTCACAAACCGTCAGACACATCAGGCGGGGTTGATAAATTGGACTTATCGTTTATTTGTATTATTTCCTCTGTCAATTATTTGATCACTTCTTAGTAAAATAAAGCTATATAGACCAGTTGTTTTTATTTTAATAAAATAAAACATTATACTGTGAAAAAAATGCTGCATTTAAACCCCACGGTTAATAATACCATTTTTAAAGTGAGAAAGAAAGTCTAATCTGCTGTAAAGATTCTGTGAGACATTTGCACCACCTTGTTTAGGAATTACTTTTGTTGCAAACTACCTTATGACAACTAATTTTTAATCTGATTTAGCTCTAATTCATGAAGAAAATCTCTGTAACTGACTTGCATTCATCAGAGGTTAATTTGACTGTTTCAAATCCTTGCTTTAGAGCATCATGATTAAGGTTTGAAAGATCTAAAACTTATTTGTTAAAACAATAGTTATATTGTTGTTTAATCATGCTGCTTTTCATCATCTTGTAGAGATACCCAGTGTGAAGTTTTTATTTGTAAAAGTTTCGTATGAAACATCATACAAGTCTAAATGTTTAACTGTATAGGATTGTTTTAGTGTGTGTATGTTTGTGTTTATGTTTGAGTATTTTCTTCCTAAACTATACCTAACTTTTAACTTAACCAGCTATGTGTCATATAAAATCTTCAAAACGGACATACGTCCTTTGACCGGACAGTGAACTTTAAGTCTAAACTAAAAGCTCATGTCATAAAATGGTTAACGTGTATGTCGTTTGATCAATGAACATCAACGCCAAAGTTTACGATGGCAGATCCCCTCAAAAACTCGTTAGATTGCAAATGAGTTGCGTCTCCAGAAACAGCTTTAGATGTTTTACAGCACCTCTCTTGATCTGATACGGTCGCCTCGTTAATCATTCGTCCAGACACACAGTGTCGTTCTCATTTCGTAGCACTGCGTGAGACGAAATATTTACATTTCGCGAGATAATGTAAAACGTTTAGGCGTCTAATTACTTCTGAAAAATCCAAAAACATTTGCTTTCATTCCGGTTTCCGTTCACATGCGCGTGTATGCGTTTTAACTATAGCTCCAGAAGTTTTAAGATTGACAAAATCAAAGAGTAAATAAAGATATTATACTACTAAAATAAAATAAAACAAGACAAACAACATTTTCCTGTGGCTTCAGAGGTGATTTTTATAAGAAAAAAATAAAAAGCTAATTTTTAAAAGTGAAAAAGTTTGGGTAATGTAACACGTCAGAAGTCTTAAACTTGATAAAAATAGAAGAGTAAATAAAGGAATTACCAAATTAAGTGCGAATAACTAAACTAAAGTAAATAAAATAAAATAAGCAACATTTCCCTGGTAGGTAGGCCTACTGTTTGTTTAAAAGGTAAAAACTAGACTAACCTAATTTTAAAATGAAAAGCTTTAGGATGAGTGCCGAATTGTTTCATTAATTAAGAAATGCTAAAGATTTATTAAAAATAACGTTTGTTCTAATGTTAAAACATTACTTTAATTCTTTTAAATCTTTGCATCGGTCTCTCCTCACGCTGTTGGGGGGGTGGCGGAAGGCGTGGTCTGGACTCAGCGGCGTAAACGCATTCTGACTTTGACGCGCTAGTGTGCGGTTATCTGACGGATGGGCTGCTCTTTTTCTTTTGTTTAATTTTTGTAACAAGATTTTGACTTTTTACTTAACGTTCGCCTCAGATGCTTTTTTTTTTTGTTTTAGAATACGGGTAAGATAAGTCAGATCTATTTTATTTAACTTTGTAATGTTATGCTATTGTTTTAACTAAGGTGTCAGATGCTTTGTTTGTTTTAAATAAACAAACACGCTCACTTCTACTTCTTTTTATTTAACTTAAAACGTTTTTAAACTAGTTAGAGTTCGTTACAACAACACTAGCAAGTCGTTGCTCATTTTACGTATGTTTTTTGTTGATATGTGTGCGTGAAAAACTCTAATAAAAACGTCCCTTTGTCCCGTTTAACAGAGTTTCACAATTTAAAGTTTAAACACATAATAGTCTTCAATGACCCACACAAAAACACGGTTCCCAAAACATTCATAAATACCTTAGGATCACTGGACAGTAAAAACAGATGCTCATTTAGATGGGTGGGGGTGGACAAACAGGTGTCCAGTTTGGGTGGGAGGGTGGGGGTCTTATCTTTATGAGGGGCAATAAATCAATTTTTTTGACATTAGGTGCCCTGGGATCTCTCTTCTAGCAATAGGCCTGCTGGAAAATTGGAGGGAAAGTTAAAACAAGTGAAGATCCACTTATTCACGGAGAGAGAAGCAGTGAGTACAACCAAAACTGCACTGGAAACCTTTTTTTGGCTTGTTTGCTTGTTTTTCCAAATATACTACTGTGATAACTGTGAACATCTACAAAAACAGAACAGTCATGGTACAGGGGAACCTGAAATTATTCCAGGCGGACTACAGAGCAATAGCTGAAGCTATGAAACACGAGAAAGCTTTGCTATCTGAGAGTCTGTCATCAGAGCAGAATCCACAGGACAGAGAACAGTCCACACTAGAGATGAGGCAGCAGCTGAAAGAGATACAGGAGGAGAGAGAGCAGCAGAACAGCGAGATCCAGGCCCTGAAAGAGCAGCTGAGAGAACTCCTCCTGGCCAGAGAAGAACCAGCGCAGACCCACAGAGATCAAACACTGCCCTCCACCCCAAAGTCACCTAACACAGGGAGTCAACACCCACCCCTCAGCGCAGACTCAGAGAGACCCGACCCAGACAGCTCACAGCGCCCGCTGTCAGGCTCCCCAGCACAACAGCATCAGCCCTCGTCTCACAGCAGCCCAGAGGAACCTGAAGTAGCTCTACTCATCGATTCAAGCGGCAAATTCATTGATATAAAGAAACTTTTCCCCCGACACAGAGCTGTTAAATTCTGGTGTCCCACCACTGACAAAGCCCTGGAGCTCCTGACAGTCAAGTCAAGTCACCTTTATTTATATAGCGCTTTTATCAATACAGATTGTGTCAAAGCACTTAACAGTATCAAATTGGAGGATAGAGTGTCAGTAATGTATAATGATAAGATTAAACACTCAGTTTTCAGTTAAAGGCATTTCATTATTCAATTCAGAGATGTCATTGTCTAGCTCAGTTTAGTTTAAATAGTATCTGTGCAATCATGTAGACGATAATCGCTAGAAATTAAGTGTCCCCAACTGAGCAAGCCAGAGGCGACAGCGGCAAGGAACCAAAACTCCCTCCGAGACAGAATGGAGAAAAAAACCTTGACAGAACCCCAGCTAGGCCGGCCCAGCCACATCATAATCCACACGGGCACCAACGACCTGCGGAGCCAACAGGGCCGAGTGTCTGACTCCCTCAGAGCCGTCGTGGAAAAAGCTAGAGAAACCTTCCCCAACTCAAAAATCACCCTGTCCACTCTACTCCAGAGGAAAGATTTCCATCCCAAAACAATTAATAAAATAAACTCTAGCATCTCCAGACACTGTGCCCTCCTGCCCAACGTACACTTGGCCCACCATCCAGACCTGGACACCGACTGCCTATATGACCACATCCACCTTTATAAGAACCTGGTACATATTTTTGCAAAGAGACTCAAAGACGTCGCTCTAAACAGGACCAACCAGACAAGCAGAACCAGCCCTAACCCAGCCAACCCAACGAGACACACTTCAGGAAATTACATCCCAGCCAACACCTCATCTAGAGCCCCGACCAGAGCACCGCCCAGAGCCTCACCGCCCAGAGCTCCACACAGACCTTCAGCGCCCAGAGCGGATCCGTACGGACAGAGACTGTCCTATAACAGCCCCAACGCTCCAGCGGCTGAAGCCCGTGCACAGCAGAGCCCGGCCCAGCCAGACCGACCGAGCTACGCCCAGCTGTCAGCGGAGGAGCGAGCCGAGCTAACGCTGACCTCCACGACATCCAACACATGCTGAGTATCATCTGCTCTCACCTACTCACACACAGACAGTGGTAAAAAATAAATAAATAAAAAACATCTACCAAGCCACTTTGTTAGTGTAAGTGTACATGTAATTTAAAATGGATTTGTTGATGTTTTTAAGTTCCTACCATAACATTACTTCCATCATTCATTATTTAAAAATTCTATTGTATTTTTTGTATCATTCTCTTTTCTCAAAATGGCAAACAAACCATACCGATTATTTTAAAAGCTTATGATGAAATCACTTAGTCTCTCTACATGGAATATCCAAGATCTAAACTCAGTCTTTGGCCTAAAAAGTAGACATTCTGACTTTATGTTCCCTGGCTGTCCCTCGAGATACAGAGACATAATATTACCATCAGTCACACAGCGGATGATCATCTGGATTAAATCTGAACCGGCGATAGAATTACTTAAAAGAAATCAATACCACCTGTCGCTGAAAATACAAAAAGGAATAATATCAGCATCTCAGCCTGTTTTCCTTTGTGCCATATATATACACCCCCTAGAGCAAACCTTTCATGCTAGAACCGGAGAAGAATTAGATTTCTTAGGATCACACGGTACCAGATTCATCACCGACAATAACGACTCGTACCCTTCGTACCCCGCCGGAGAAAACTGATCAGACAGTGAATGCTCACGGACGCCATCAATCAGGAAGTACAAGAGCTAAACAACATATTATACAAAACAGCACACAAAAGTAATTTGAGCATTGTTAAACCAAAGAAAAAATGTTTAGATATTGACAAATGGTTTGATTTGGACTGTAAGACTCTGAGAAAAACTCTGAAATTTATCAAATCAAAAACACCGACAACCAGATAATCTTCATTACTGTGAGACACTAAAACAATATAAAGCCACACTCCGGCGGAAAAAAGCACAGTTTTTGCAAAACCAGTTTGAAGAAATTGAAAAATCTATAAATTCATACAAATTTTGGGATAAATGGAAATTACTATACAAACCAAATCAAGAAATTCTGGCCATCCAAGAC
>NC_081162.1:29229185-29328173 GCF_012432095.1 Onychostoma macrolepis
TTATAAAAGTAGTTTTAATGCATTAATTATGCCTTGTAATGCACATCATAATGCAATGTAGAATCTCATGAATAATTGTAGCCACAGTTAATTCATTATAACACTTATCAATTCATTATTACATTATGCATTTTAAAATCGGTTATAATTATTTATGACAAGATATAATGCATCACAACGCACACTATCACGATCATGTTTTGTTGTTATGATCTACATTATTATTATTATTAGGCTATGCGCTACCGCTGCAATGTTTGTATCTCAAACGAGCTCGAGTAAATGAAACACACACACATACACGCGCGCGCTCACACACACTCGCTCTCTCACACACACACACTCATAGAAATAAGCAGCATTCAGAAGGAATGAAATCCAGAAGCAGATTCGATCTTCACGTGTGTCGCGATCAGACTCGCGCGCGACGCCACGCTTTATCACTAACATACACGGCGATTATATGGCAATCTACGCAGAAATGTGTGTTTGTGTGTGAAATGCTTTACCAGATTCATCTGTCACATAGGGGGTTGCCATCTTTAACAAAGACTAACTTCCGTTTCCGCTCTGTGTCGCTATCGCGAGACTGTGCAGTGAACGGCGTGATGTTACATAGTCGCACTGGTTCAGTTCAATGTAACAAACTAGTATCTATAAATATCAACATTTATAATGATATTACATTGCATTTACACACAAAAAACTATTTTGCTTAAAATCAACTCTTTGAAAACAGAAGCCAAACATTCATTTCATTTTATGGATGTGGAACTTCTCGGATTTATCCATAATTCTACATAAATGTTTTTTCTTCCTTTCCACTGAGGTTATATATAACACCTATCAGCTGTTCTTCGAGCTTCACGCGTCAGTGTCTTCATCACACCCATCCTTGTCAATCCCTAACTGCTATTTGAAATGCATAGAAATTCTGATATAAACAAAATATTTCTACAGTGATGTTCACAGCGCCTCTCGAGCACGCGCTCGCTCGGGCTTGATGCTGATTGGTTGGATCCCATGGTTTGCTTTAAACAGTGTTATATATAATCCAAGCCATGCTTAAAAAAATTCATTTGACACGTTCAAAAAGTCAAAGCTTTTACTTCTGAGGTCATATGATGGTTTGTTTGAGGAAGTGTTTGAGCAGAAGTCAGAATCAGAGAAAGGTTTATTGCACACACAAGCTTCCCGAACAACTCACAGACAATAAAACATATGATGAGAATAAAAAATACACACTACTGTAAATATAAATAAACAAAAATAAATAAATAAATAAACTGAGAAATAAAATAAATTGTATGTACAGTTGTGCTATAGACAGATTAGAATAGGAACTGATGACAGAAACTTATATAACTCTTTATGAAATACAGATGCACTATCATCGCTGCTTCATCATTAATAAAAGCACGTTCTGTTTTCCAGGACAAGACTGTGTTGTGTTCACATCCGGCGGATGCTGCAGATCCAGAGCTGAGGATCTTCATGAAGGACTTCAACAGTTTATTTAATAACTACCGAGAAACTCGAGATGACCGCTGCTCTCACAACAACTACATCATTTACAGGCTGAATATGAACAATAATCGTATTACAAACAGTAAAAACAAGCATATTTGACAGAAATTCCAGAATCGTCATTAAGCTGACTCACAGCGCGGTTAATGTTTATATGATTATAAACCGCTGGAATGCTGTATTTAATTCCTTCCGACAACAAAGCGCCGGAATGCGACGAGCTCCTAATAATGACTTGATCAGCGGGAAACAGGACATTAAAGACAGAACTTGAAGGCAGCATAACCCTAACCTACAGGCTGACCTCTGACCTCAGCCATGACCTCTACTCGTGAGCACAGTAACAATATTTCACTGGTGTTGCTCAACATAAATGAAAGAGTTTTTAGAAGCGTTCTGCGCTTTCATTCCCTTCCGTTTGCGCGTGCACGTGATGGTCAGCGCTGAACTTTTAATGAACTACCGCGCGCGGGCGCAGATATAGACCAGGGCGGAAGTGACGGGGGCGCGCGCGCTGGCCGAACGGAAGTGACGCGTGAGCCGGCTGAAAGAAAAGACAGACGTTCGCGCAGAAGCGATCGCATAAAACTCAAATAAAAGAGCGTTCGGCGCGTGTGTTCGTGCCGCGGATTCCCGCCGCTCGTGCAGGTAAGACGTTCCTTCCGTCGCTCTCCTCATTAAACGCCTTCCGTTCTCCGAGAACGCAGCTGCGCGCGTGATGCGTCTGCGAACGCGAACAAAAACACTAGGCGCGCGCTCGCGGCGCGTTAAACCCGGGCTCCGAGCGGCTGTTTTCATCCGCGCGTCAATCCGTGCGCGTTGCTCTCGGTTAGCATACATTAGCTCCGCGGCTAGCGGAGGCGTTGCTAAGATACTGCCACATAGTCAGAGAGAGATGCACACACACACAGAGCGAGAGAGAGCGAGAGAGAGAGAGCGCGCGCGCTGCATAAACACACCCAGGTTTCTGAGTAAATCGCATCCTCCACAGAGGTGATCTGCGCGTGCTGGACGAGTGTTTGTTTGACACCTGTCAATCATCAGGGTCACGTGTGCAGTGCCACATCAGCGCGCTCCGGGGTTCGGTCCCGCTTCCGGCGCTTTGAGCGGCTCCGGTTCCGCCTCTCTTCTTCTGGACTCGGCTCGGATCCGGTTCTGAGGCGCGGAGCGGAAAGATTCCGATTGCGTAACCGAGACGCGCGATGAATGCGGCTTCACCTGCTCAGGTGCGCGTGTTCTGACGCCGCGTGACGCTCCGGTTGCGTCGCCGCCGCTGGGAACGGGCGTGTGCGTCAGCGTCAGCCGAACGTACGTGTTTGCATAGTTTAGGTTTCTGTTTCCTGAGAGAACGAGAGTCTGCTGATTGAAGGCTCATAAAGCAGCCGGTGACACCGGGATCTCGGCGAGGAACGGATCCGGATCCACTGAGGTAACGTTACCGCGGAACGCTTCTGTCTGGATCCTCCGTTATTCAGTCAGATGCGTTTCTGTTTTGGGCTTCAGGGGGGCGAACGGGAATGAAAACACACTTTAGTGTCCTTCATCAGATCGTTTCAGTGGAAGTTCTGAGGAGCGCTCCTTAACTCTGATCGCAATTCTACTGAACTCTATTGTTAAGGATGGAGCTCGCGACAATAGTTGCTTTTGGGAAACGCAGAGAGAGAGAGATTTAAAAATGTATATATTCTAGATTCTATGCAAACACTACGCTTTAGCAATACATTGTAACAATTGTCATGCCAATAAAGCAGAGAGACAGAGAGAGAGAGAGAGAGAGAGAGAGAGAGAGAGAGAGAGAGAGGAGGAGGAGGAGGAGGAGGGAGTCCAAGTGTAGATGTGGAAGTTTGTCCTGATGTGACCCTTCTCCACTGAAACTCACAGCAGCTCAGAATCAGATCCAGATCACCGCTGGCCTTCAGGAGCATTTAAACTCCGTGTTTGTGTGTAATGTTGAAGTTGGGCTTGGTTCGGAATAACTAAACAAATGTGAGATGATATAATGTTTGCACTGTAAAGGTGGTGTTGAGTTGTCTGTGTAAAGACTGTTTAATGCTGCTCAGAGGTGGCTTAAGTGCATTACACAGATACTAGCGCTGTATGGTGGATCTGAGCAGGCATAGTTTAATCTGGCTTTGATGCAGCATCACATCTTTTTGCTGAATTTTGAGGCCGGTTCTTCAGTAACGGAAGCCTCTCTGATGTTTCACACAGCTTCTCTCCTCGTGCGATCGAGCGTGACGAGCGACGAACACAAACACTGACTAAATGTCGTCAGGGTTTAAGTTCTTACCGTGAGCTTCAGAGACTCTGTCTGTGCCGATCGAATCAAATCAGCATCGTTTTACATCCGTGCTTTTCTCTTCATCTCCGTGTTCTGGGTTTGAGATTTGAACTGTTTTAATCGATCACGGTCTTGATTACAACGGCAGGTGTTAAACTTCAGATTTTCTCTCTTCCTGTAGAACTGTGACTGACTGAGGATGGCGAGGAAGAGCGGTTATAAAGGTGAGGCATCTCCAGCTGATTCGGTTCATATGATCACTGACCGATGGTGATATTATGTCTGGACTTATTCTGATGACGTATCACGATAAGTTTAGCTTCTGCTGTGCCGAGCTTAGAATTCATCTCTGAATTCAATCATGAAATGCCTTTAACTGAAAATTGAAAATTGAGTGTTTAATCTTATTATACATCTGACACTATCCTCCAATTTGATGCTGTTAAGTGCTTCGACACAATCTGTATTGTTAAAAGCGCTGTATAAATAAAGATGACTTGACTTGACTTAGATGTGACGCTTTCTATTCAGGTAAAGGTTGGTTATAAAGGCAGCGCTCGGTTTATAACCCACTCACAATTTCAATAAAAGTTATATTTTTCATTGAGCTCGCTACACACAGCAACGTTTCTCGACGGACAGATATATTAAATGTAGGACTTAAGAACAGGACAGTAAAATATGATCCAGCATGTCACGGTCGATCTGTGAGTTTTTGTTCTTCACGTTTCTTTGTTCTATAAAGAACTTTGCTTGTGGAACAACTAACTGCTTTTGCACTTTTTCCTGTCATTATCTGATATTTTTAAGTCTTTGTTTATATTAGCACCTACTTCATATTTTGTAACTGCAGCTGTTCTGTCTGAATCACGGGGGGCAAAAATCAAAGTAATTCCAGAAATGCATCCGGAAACTTCAAACAGCTTTGAAATCTCTTTTAAAACTAGATTTGTGGTGTTTACCAGAGGTCACGCCGCTCACACAAGACCGAAATCGCATACTTCCCTACTATATAGTATGCGAAAAACAGTATGCGAGGCGAGTAGTATACACTGTAACGCTACAGCGCTGTTAGTGTTATTTGTGCTAATAGTTTGTAGCTTTGCTCTGTGAGGTTAGTTTCCTGAGTTCAAGTTTCTCAAGCAAGTAAAAAGCGGTCATGAGCTGCTGATTCACTCAGATGCTGATCTTGGGAGGCTTTTAGTCTTTGGTAGAAACACAAATCACGTCAAAGACGTTTGGCGAGACATTTCTTTAACGCTTCCCATGCGGGAGAGTCGCTCGTTCTGCAGTCTCTGGTTTTGTTTGGCAAATGAAAACTTTGCATTTCAATGACTTTGCAAATTGCTGAACTCTGATCGCGGGGTGGAGGAGCTAAAAGCAGCTGAACGCACTTGTAAAATTTCTTCAGAAGCCTTTGACCCGGTCAAACCGCGCCTCGCTGCATCGCGTGTCTTTCTGACCGGCTGCACGTCTTATCGGTTTCACAGCTTCTCAAGAGCTTGAGAAATGTTGCTCGGAGGGAAATCCACGCACAAACACGCACAAAAGCATCAGCAGAAGGCAGAGTTACCAGGCAGCATAGTTAAGAGAAAAATCCAGTCAAGCCGATGTAGGGCGACTCTGTACATCAGACGTTTAGCAGCGTCACAGATTCCTGTGAGTCGTAGGTGTGGCTGTTTGTAGTGCACTTGATAACCTGCTGATACAGTTACAGGACTAGTAAACCTGCGTTCGGTTATCAGGTTATCTAGCAGAGCATTGATTCTGAATGAAGAGAGATGATAGTCCTTATGCGAGCTGGCTAATATTCACAGACTGATTGTGTGTTGTTTTCTAGTCTCCTAAAGCAGCCTGCAGCAGCACAGACAGAAGTGAACTGCGTAAAAAGAACCATTAAGCCGTGCTGGATGACGGACAGAAATCACATTCGTGTCTGAGTTGTTTTAGTGTTTGATTACATTCTGTCCGGCACTGCTGCTCTGCTCTCGAAGCATGATATCGCCTCACAGAAGGAGGAATTATGGGAAACCGTAAGCATTTGCCACTTCATAGACTCATGCAAGACTGTAATTCAGATCAATGTGCTGTTTGCTCTGAAAATATTAAAAAGGAACGAGTATGAAGTCGTTATGGTAATTCTGACTGCCTGTATAATTCGAGATGGAAAGGACAAACATACTGCAAATGAGTGTAAAAATGAATTAAACGACATATGTGACCCTGGAGCACAAAATCATATATAATAAATAAGAATAAATAATCTTTCCATTGATGTATGGTTTGTTGGACAATATTTGTCTGAGATACAACTATTTGAAAATCTGGAATCTGAGGGAGCAAAAAAATCTAAATATTGAGAAAATCATCTTTAAAGTTGTTCAAATGAAGTTCTTAGCAATGCATATTACTAATCAAACATGTTTTGATATATTTACAGTAGGAAATTTGCTAAATATCTTCATGGAACATGATCTTAATATCCTAATGATTTTTGGCATAAAAGAGAAATGTATAATTTTGACGCATACAGTGTATTGTTGGCTATTGCTGCAAATATAGCTGTGCTGCTTATGACTGCTTCTGTGCTGCAGGGACACATAAAGATGTGACGACCAATCTGATTGTACTGTAAGAGAAAGTGTGAAAGCTTCGTCTGTTTCTCAGGCCTGTGCTGTTCTGATTTCTACAAACATACAGTATGATAATCGAGAGTTTGACTTTCAGTAACTATCACTGTCTGTTGCTTACGGGAAACAAATGTAGATGCGTATTGTAACGCTGCACTAAACTGAATAATGTTTTTATTTTGTGCCGGGAAGTTCAGATGTTCCTCCACTCTAAAGTGGAACTGATTTATATTTCACTGCTAGTGATGAGAGCTGTTTCTAAAGACTTCATTTAGTGTGTTAGTTTAAAAAAATATATATAATGGCCTTTATGTATTTGAAGTGTGTCAGATTGGAAGTTGGTTTCACATTAAATGACTCTGAACTTTGGATCGGGGGTATCTCTGTGCGATCGTTCCTCTCCTCCTGTCTCTCTCTGGCTCTTCTCTTGACCTACATATTTTTGGGGAAAAGCTTTAACTGAGATCCTCTGCCAAGACTCTGCGCTGTTGAAGTCAAGCTGCGTTTCAGAACTGAACACGTGGAAATCTCTCTCAGTCTCTCCTCCCTCCTCTTTTTCCAGATGTGTCAGGAGTGGTGTTCGACACGCACTCGAAAATGGTCATGTCTCAAGGAGGAACGTTCGAGAAGATGAAGGAAAAGGTACAAAAAGCTTTTCTTCCGTCTGTCTGGCTGTTAATGATAGTGCTGTACTCTTTGTCAGTGTTTTTACTCTTTCCTGTGAATCTCGGGCTGGACTCGCTCAATGTTTTGGCTCTTGTCAGATAAACGCTGTGCGAGCCGTGGTTCCCAACAAGAGCAATAATGAGATCGCTCTGGTGCTGCAGCACTTCGAGAACTGCGTGGATCGAGCCGTGCAGGCATTTGTAGAAGGTACAAACACACACAGATACTTTTAAAAAGACTTTAAACCACATGATCCAAATGTGAGGTTTCTAGAAAAGAATGAAATGATCTTATCATAATTAAGTGATCTTTTTGAGTTTTAGGCTACTTTTAAATAACTAAACTATGAATATAGCTGTAGAAGCTGGCAAAGAAAAGGGACAAAAACAAACACACACTCAATGCCCTGATGCAGGTCTCATAGGAGGCAGTGTGTGTCCCTGGTGTGACGTGACTGTAACGTGTGTGTGTGTGTGTGTGTGTGTGTGTGTGTGTGTGTTAGGTGGGGCTGTGGAGATCCTGAAGGAGTGGAATGTCACTGGGAAAAAGAAGGTGAGGGAACAAGCTTCACTCTCCAAAGATATATGACGATCCTGAAATAAAACCGTAAACAAAATGTTTGTTTGTGCGTGTGTTTTTGTGACACATGAGGACACAAATTTGTATAATGACATGGTTATAACATGGGTATTATAAGGACAAGGTGACTTATGAGGACATTTCCCAATGTCCCCGTTTTTCAAAACACTTAAATCATACAGAGTGAGTGTGTGGTGGTGGTTTTTTTTTTTTTGAGAAAGTAAAAATGCCTGTAGTCTCCTGTAAGGGGTAGGGTTGGTGTAGGGCAATAGCACATACAGTTTGTACAGTATAAAAACCATTACACCTATGGAGAGTCCCCACAATTCACAAAAACAAACGTGCGTGAGAGAGTGCGTGCATTTGTGAGTGTGTGACACAAGTTGAAGAACGAATATTTCGATGGTATAACTGCTGCTCGCGTTCGCTCTGTCTCTCGCAGCCCAGGAAGAAAAAGAAGCCTAAAGCGCAAAGTGATGCTCCTGCAGACGTGGCTCCTGCCGAAGCGGCACCAGACGCCGAGGGTCAGGAGCCCATTAATGGTTTCCATGCCAACGGTTCTGCAGCAGCCGATGGTGATTCATTGGATTCTCTGAGCGAGCAGCTGGACTCCGCATCTCTGGATGCAGTGGAGCTCGACTCGGAAACCACCGCCCCGGAGGAGGCCACAGGTGCGTTCTCTGAGCTCAGGTGATGCCTGCAGGCTTTGAGCGGTGATTGGGGTTTAACTCCACCCTTCTTTCCTCTGCTGCAGGTGGAGGTGTGCCATCCACGTCAAGCCCCGCCCCTCAGCCCAGCACCAATCACGGAGCGCGACAGAACCATCACAGAACCGGTAACAAGTCTCAAACCAGGCCTGTTTCCAGCTCCCACAATCTCTCTGTGCCCGCTCCGTCCGATGACGCGCAGCGAGGTCCTGCCGGCAGAAAGATCGGTAAGAGTTTCTTTATCATGTGACTTATTTACTCTGTTCTTGAACTTTTTTTTTCTATAGTAAATGTAAAAGTTTTTTGGTTTATCAGAACTCCAAGTACAGATACTCCAGTAATTAATAGTGAAGTGCTAATAGTGCTCAAGTATTACAGTGAAGTACTATTAGACTCGTTTGGACCACAGGAGGGCACTGCAGCTCGAGCTTTCTGAGATCTGTTCTTGTTTTTAGCATGAACTCACTTCATTTTGATCAGTTTCTCATAAAAGAAGACCATATCTTCTGTCATTTTGCTCCTCAAGTAAATGTGTCTTGATTTAAGAATCTTTAGACATTTGCACTGGAAAACAGGCCAAAAATATTGGTGAGGAACAGCACTTTATTGCAGTGTGCAGTAATACAGTATTTTCAAACTCTGAAGCGTTGCCAATACAAGACATTTAGGCTGATGATACATGGGGCAACTTTTGAGCAATTTTGCCAGGCAACTATTTTAAGCACTGTTTCTTGAGCACGTTCCCATTGAGAATGGGTAAGAAATTTCTCTCTGGATACTTTAGATCGGTTGTGGGCCCTGTGTCTCACCTGGTTGACAACTGACATCAACATTTCCTAAAGTTGCCCCGCTTACCTTATTGTGATGCCGTGTCCCGGCTTGACGAGACAAAAACAATAAAACCCATTATAAACTAGGCATTTGTTGCATCCAGTGGGGAAATCATTACTGATTATAACAACTTATACTGCCTTTTTACACGTCGTGTTGCATCGCGCCTCGTAAACATTCTGTGCTCTGAGATACGACAAACAACAAGCGCTACTCTAAACAGCTCAAAACTCGCGTTTGAATCAAATTCAAATTTGTGGTAAATTCTTTAAATATGAAAATATACATACAGGCTGCGAGTCAGAAGCGCCAGACTGTCCTTGCAAAGTTGGAATTGCCCCAATTTATAGAAGCAGCCTTTGTCTACAGCTGGCATTGTAGGCTAACGTTACTCTCCCAGATTCAGGAAACAGTCCTCCATAAAATGCGCAGCGCACACTAATATTTGGGTTGAACTGTTCTGGAACAGTGTTGTAAACACAACTTAACCACTGATTTCTAGTTGTGTCCTCTTTTGGAAGCCCAAACAAAGTAGTTTTGCTTTCACAATGAAACGCAGCGTCTCCAGGACATGACACCGGCGGCAGCAACAATACTACAGCGAGAATAAAAATCACGCCCCCTTTCTTTGCGTATACATTTGGGTGGTGTTTTGCAAATCTTCCCACACAGTGACGTAGACATGCAGGGGCGTGTTTAAATGAGCCTTTTTAGAAGGGCGAGGTCGAGTCTTAACTTTTATAAAGAATATATCTTTGGGTTTGAGACTTTAGTCTTTGCAACTTTAGGGATCTTATCTATGCACAAACAGCTTGTAACACTCCAAAGAGAAAACTTGAAATCGCATCATATGACCCCTTTAAAGACCTTATTGACTTTCTTTCAGTTTATTCCTTAAAGGAACACTCCACTTTTTTTGGAAATAGGCTCATTCTCCAACTCCCCCAGAGTTAATAAGTTGAGTTTTACCGTTTTGGAATCCATTCAATATATGCACTTTTAGCATAGATCATTGAATCCGATTAGACCAGTAGCATCGCGTTCAAAAATGACCAAAGAGTTTCGATATTTGTCCTATTTAAAACTTGACTCTTCTGTAGTTATATCGTGTAGTAAGACCGGCGGAAAATGAAAAGTTGCGATTTTCTAGGCCGATTTGGCTAGGAACTATACTCTCATTCCGGCGTAATAATCAAGGAACTTTACTGCCGTACCATGGCCGCAGCAGGCGCAGTGATATTACGCAGCGCCTGAAAGTAGTCCCCAGCTATATTATAACTAGTTACCTAGCTGGGAACTACTTTCAAGCGCTGCGTAATATCACTGCGCTGTCTTACTACATGATATAACTACAGAAGAGTCAAGTTTTAAATAGGACAAATATCGAAACTCTTTGGTCATTTTTGAACGCGATGCTACTGGTCTAATCGGATTCAATGATCTATGCTAAGCTAAGCTAAAAGTGCTATCGCCAGATCCGGAGATCAGCTGAATGGATTCCAAAACGGTAAAACTCAACTTATTAACTCTGGGGGAGTTGGAGAATGAGCCTATTTCCAAAAAAAGTGGAGTGTTCCTTTAAATTTTCTTCACATGGTCTTCAAAGGTCTTAAAGCTGCCTTCATAAAACCTGCAGAAAACCTGGAGTGTTATATTTAAAGTCTCTGCTGTGAGAGAGACCGCTGGAGTCAAGTTAATGCAAAACAGTAATAATTTCATAATCTGTATAATTGTTCAAATGAGTGACTGTGTTGAAGTTTGTATGACTGAAAGCTGTTTGGCCTCGTTTGCGGTTTAAGCTTCAATCCCTTGTAAAACAAGCGTTAGAATAAAGTTATAAGCTGTATTAATGTTAAAGGATTGCTTCTCACTGACGTTCTGTAAAAGTGAATGGAAAATGAGAGCAACATTATCCTTTTTTTGTTCCGGTGGAAGTCGTGCGCTGAATTAGGCTTGACAAAAATTGTGACAGAAAAAACATTTTATGCATCTCAAACAGTCATCATCATGAGGCTTTTAAACGCTGGTGAAGGAGGAACACAGACGTATGTTAGTGAAAAGTGTGTCCAAGCCTCTGACTGATACCAGATGTTTACCCAATGGCGGGAGGTTTTGGGGCTCGTGAAAGTGCTGTTTAAAGTGCTTGTGTGTTCACGTGTGTGTCTGAAGATCTGGGGTTGTAAATGCTTGTCTTCTCAGGGCCAAACGTCGATCGCTCTGTGAAGGACCTGCAGCGATGTGCAGCGTCACTGTCACGCTACAGAGTCGTGGTGAGAGATGAGATGGACTCCTCCATCAAGAGAATGAAGCAGACGTTTGCTGAGCTGCAGAGCTGGTACACACACACACACACACACACGTTCGTTTTTGTGAAAAGTGGGGACATCCCATAGACGTAATGGTTTTTATACTGTACTTACTGTATGTGCTATTGTCCTACACCAACCCTACACCTAAACCTACCCCTTACAGGAGACTGTGCATTTCAACTTTCCCCAAAAAAAACCTCATTCTGAGTGATTTATAAGCGTTTTGAAAAGTGGGGACATGGGTCAATGTCCTGAGATGTCACCTTCACCTTGTAATACCTGCCATACCCTCGTCATTATACACATCTATGTCCTGACTTTTCACAAAAACGCGCACACACTCACACACACACACACACGCACACACTCTCACACGTTCTCACGCACACTCTCATTTTCTCTTTCACACACACTCACGTGCACACGCACACGCGCACACACTCTCACGTGCACATACTCTTACTCACTCACTCTCGCAAACACACAAACATTTGGGCTGATGATTAATTGTCAACATAATTGACTGCTTTGTTCATGTTGCCTTAAAGGTGTATTCAGTAGCTCTTCAGCTTAGCATTAGTTTGCTGTTCATGTATTTTAAGCACAGATGCCACAGTGGTGTTTGGTGTACTGCCATCTATCAGTGTGGATCAGCTTGATTTTTGAGTTTTGTCAATTATACAGACTTGAGTGATTTTTAGAGCATTTTCCTTTTTATTCTCTTTGTTGGTCCTTTTCTGCTTCTTTCACTGTAAAAGTACTAATTCTCCTGTTGTCTTCATTAGTAAAAGCACAATAAGTATTCTGTCGTCTAATCTTCACTTTCACTCATAACATCACCAAACACTACAGAAACGGCAGCCAATGAGTGAAAATATATACTGAGCACTGTTGAGTCTATATCTCACGTGAATGTACGTCATTCAGATGGCGTTATAAATCGGCACCAAGCTACTGAGTCAAATAAATCATTTATTCATTTCACGTGGAATTATGTAATAAAAGCAGGCCTGTGTGATTTCTGTTAATGTTTTAAATCAGGGAAAGGACAGAACCCATTTAACCCTGATCATTTGACAGATTAGGAAATTAAAACTCACACTTTGACCAGCAGCACGTTTATGCCAAACTTCAGTGAACAGACACGATCAAACCTTCTCAGCAGTTCTGAATGCATTGAGGTGCTCTTCAGCCTGAGATGGGCTTGTCTCTAACTGTTTCTGCTCTCTGTTTAGTCTCATGGATCGAGAGGTGACGCTGTTCGCTGAGATGGACAAAGTCAAAGCAGAAGCCCGTGAGTAGAATGACAGCACTGCTACACATACAGAAACACACACGCATGACGTTAGGACTTCAGCTCCTCACAATTCCTTTCCCAGTGATAGTGAAATGTGCATGCCAGAAATAAATGGCGCTGGAATGGGACAAGTGCTTAAATGACATGAAGTCAACTCCATATTGACAAGAAGGGCTTTTCCTTAAATAACATGATGCAGGGTAGGACACTACACTAGTGTTTAGAGGCCATTGTCTGTCAAACATACTTTTTAATTCTGTTGATACACTGCAAAAGGTTTTTAAGCAAATAAATATAAATTAATTTAGTTTGCGTTTTTGGAGCAAACGAGTGGTCTTAATTTACAACAGAAACCAAATAAGATATTTAATAACTCAAGTATGGCTTTCACCATTTTAAAGGCTAGGGCCCTGAAATCAGTTTTATTTTTTTCCCAAATACCGTTTTGTTCCATTTTAATTTTCTGGACTCTTTTTAAATGGTTAAATTAATTTTTTATTGATCAAAAAGCATGTCTAATTGAATAAAATCATGAAACTTATACAATTTCATATCAGTTTATTAGAAGTTTAACAAAAATGACGTTTAGGAAATTGTTGTGCATTTACGTGTCTCTGGTTATCAGAACTTTTGATTTGATAGGTTGCCGTAAATACCTTTTTAAGTTTCTGAGTGTATATGATATATTTTCTCTCCAATGAAACAGTAAAATGCCCATGAAGTGACTCTCAGAGCAGTTCTGGAAATGTTTGTGTATTTGTCATTTAGTGAGACGACCGATGCTGAAATCACCGTGAGCTTCAGTATGTGTGTGCGTCTGCACCTTTCATTCACACAGAGATGCAGAGAACATAAAGCATTCATATTTAAATAGTCTTTATGTGGCTTAAGATTTACAGATACTAGTGGTGCAACGGATCACAAAACTCACGGATCGGATCATTTTTCAAATCGGCCAAAAAAAAGTTTGCTTTTAATTACTAAAAGCTTACTTTAAGTACTTCAGTAGTTAAGCTAGTTTCTGCTGGGGTACAGAAGTCAGTAATAAAACAAGAACAATTACACAAATTACAAGCATAGATGAACAGCCTACAACATAAAATTATAAATAAAGACAGTAACAGTAGTGTTCAGGTGCAGAAATGTAAAAATGAAGTGTAAAACAACACAATAATGCTTACTGCATAAGTTAAATACAGATGATTAGCAGACAGAAGCAGGTATTATAGGCTGCTGTCTCTTTAAGACTAAATGCACGGACCTAATACTGACCCACATCTGGTTTCTCAGCTGTATACGTTAACTTAAGACATAACCAACTGTGTTTACCAGAATACTTGCCAAAATGGGTATTTTAACATAACTTTGTGTGTATGTATCCATCCGCTGAGGCGTTGTCTGAAATGCGGTATCTGAATCACGCCTCTCTCTCTCTCTCTCTCTCTCACTCTCTCTCTCTCTCTCTCTCTCTCTCTCTCACTCTCTCACTCTCTCACTCTCTCACTCTCTCACTCTCTCACTCTCACTCTCTCACTCTCTCACTCTCTCACTCTCTCACTCTCTCACTCTCTCACTCACTCACTCACTCAATTCGATTCAGTTTATTTTGATGGCAAAAGCACATTTTGCATTGCCAAAGCATGCACAGGAGAAGTGAACATGTACAACAGTGTAATTTGGAACAATATGGCAATTGAAATAACATTTGAGCAAGTAATATTAAAATAATGACATTAAAACATATGGATACATATATGATATAGTAAAGGTTGTGTAACAAGATTATTTATGTATTTAACTAATAAACTGAATAACTGAAATCAACATTATCTACAGGCATGTGGTTGGTTTGGTGTGAGTTAGCCATATGTTTGCTGGATATTGGTTTCTTGGCTGTGGCTGTCCCTCAGGAGTTAGCAGGCTGCTATAAATCTTGCCGCTATATTTGCACATTCACATTTTTCACCAAGAATGAAGGTGAGTTTCAGTTGGGGTTAGGGCTGTGCGATTTGGGAAAATATTTAATTGCAAATTTTTTTTAATTTTTAATTTTGCAAAGTCAAGCTTCAGCTCAATATTGTCAATTGTTCTGTGCTGAAAAAAACAATACAAACCATCACCATAAATTCTTATGGTTTCCATTAAAACCATTACAAAATTCCTTTTTGTAGTGTTTTGGGCATTATTGCAATGGGAATTACTGTTGTTCTATTGGTTCCCATCTGCCAGATTACATCCCACCAATAGAATCCATCAAATGCCTGTAGACACCATTATACTAAAACCAATACAATTCCCATTATAGCCTTTAAATCCATTACATTTTCTATTGTGTTTTGGGAGGGGTTCTATTGTTTTTTTAGGCAGGGAAGATTGTAATGGTATTACTACTTTTACAGAATTTACTTAATTACTGAATTTCACCAGAAAGATTTGTTTATTTTGTGTAAATAAAGAACTGTATTACTTTAGTCAATGATTCAAGTATTACATAGGTTACATAGGCTGATTTATTAATTTTTAGGTATTTGGGATTTTAAGAACAAGTGGAAAATGTGCTGAATGTTTCATTTCATCCAAGTGAAATTAGCAAAGCGGTTAGACTGAATTTACATTTGTTTTAAACGCGGAGCCAGGCGCGAGTTGACACCGGTTGTGCACATGCGTCAAGCCTTGTCCATACTGCCAGATGCGCTCGCGAGTATAAACGAGCATCACGAAACAGGCTGCGTGTGTGCGGAAAGCATAAACGGCTCGTCCGTGAGACGCAGGATACGCGCCGTGTGGGGCAGAGAGGAGCGAGTATGAGAAGCGTTCAGAGACGCAGGCTGTGTGTGTGGTCTTCTGAATTGGGAATAGCAAACATGCATTATAAACTTATTTCAAATTAGAATCTGTTGGGGAGATAAAATGTGTAAGATAACGTTCATGTACTAATAAAAACAAATAAGAAAATGTATATTTTATTCTCCAGTAGGCTACTAAAAGCAGAACCGATAAGGGAGCTCTTTTGCGTTGTGGCACAGCTCTTGCAAATTAACCTTTTTTGTTCGGTGTCTGTCATTTCGAAGCCGAAGTAATCTCATATTACATAACATTTTCTTTAGTATTACTTTGCCTGACTATTGATCTGGCCTTGTAGACACCATAATCCCACTCGCGCGCGCTTTCTATTTTTTTATTTATTTTTTGCCACTCAAGGCTGGCAGTCATGCATTTGCGTTTGATCTGGAACAGAGAACATCACGTCCACATCGCAGCCACATTAGTAAATCGCAACATCTCAAATCACGATTGTGGTTCGATTTAGATTAATCGCACAGCCCTAGTTGGGGTGCAATTATTAAATTGGGGAAACATTTAGTTTATTTTGGGATTGTAGTGGTTTCTGATGTTTAGGTACTTTGGGCACTCTGTGAGGAAGTGCAGCTCTGTTTCAATCTCTCCCAGACTGCAGTGGGAACAGCTTCGCTCCTCACGGGAGAGCCATATCTGTCTCCACCGGCCCGTCTGGTACTCCTGATATGGAGTACTCTCAATTTAGTGCCAAATAACACTCTAATTTGTGTTGGTTTTTGATGGTGTTTGTCCAGTGTGTGATGTACTTGTTTCTCTGTGTTGATGATCTGTGTGGGCCGAATTGTTGAGAGTGTGTGTGTGTGAGTCCTGAGTCAGTCTCAGCACCAGCTGAAGGAGGGGCTCTTGGTGAGGTTCAGCTCTTGGTGTTTCAGGGCTTTATAATGAAATGTGCTGGGGTCGCTTGTTTTTAAGTGTTTCCAGAATTTCAGGGCTCTTTTTTGAATGTTTAGAAGGAGAGGGTATTGGCCTAATTCTGCCCTGCATCCATTGTTTGGTGTTTTTCTTTGGACTTTGAGTGTTCTTTTACAGAAACCTAGATGTAGAGTTTCAATTGAATGTTTTTCCCAATTTACAAAGTAAAATTTTATAGATGGACCCACACCTCACTGCCATATAATGCAATTGGTTCAATTACTGCTTTAAAAAGTTTGAGTCAGATTTGGACTGGATTTGGACTGATTAATTGATCTTTTTATGGCATAGAAAGCCCTTTGAGCTCCTTCACAGCCAAAGTAAAGTTACCTGTTGAGCTGATGTTTAGGCCGAGGTAGGTGTATGTTTGTGTTGTTTCAATGGTTCTGTGTGATGGTGTGAATGTGTGTGTGTGTTAGTCCCTGAGGTCTGGAGCGTTTCTGGAAGATCATGACTTTAGTTTTTTGGGGGTTGACTGTCAGGGCCCAGGTCCTCCAGCAGATTCAGGCTGTCCTGAAGCCTCTCTTTAGTGGGCGACAGGAGAACCAGGTCGTCTGTGTAAAGAAGACACTTTATTTCTGTGTCATGTAGAGTGAGACCTTGAGTAGGAGAGTGCTCTAGTGTATTAGCCAATTGATTGATGTACAGGTGCTGGTCATATAATTAGAATATCATCAAAAAGTTGATTTATTTCACTAATTCCATTCAAAAAGTGAAACTTGTATATTATATTCATTCATTACACACAGACTGATATATTTCAAATGTTTTTCTTTTCATTTTGATGATTATAACTGACAACTAAGGAAAATCCCATATTCAGTATCTCAAAAAATTCAATTCAATATTGAAAACACCTGGTGCCACACTCTAATCAGCTAATTAACTCAAAACACCTGCAAAGGCCTTTAAATGGTCTCTCAGTCTAGTTCTGTAGGCTACACAATCATGGGGAAGACTGCTGACTTCACAGTTGTCCAAAAGACGACCATTGACACGTTGCACAAGGAGGGCAAGACATAAAAGGTCATTGCAAAAGAGGCTGGCTGTCCACAGAGCGCTGTGTCCAAGCACATTAATAGAGAGGTGAAGGGAAGGTGTGGGAAGGCTACCAAAAGATGTGGTTGAAAAAAGTGTACAAGCAATAGGGATAACCGCACCCTGGAGAGGATTGTGAAACAAAACCCATTCAAAAATGTGGGGGAGATTCACAAAGAGTGGACTGCAGCTGGAGTCAGTGCTTCAAGAACCACTACGCACAGACGTATGCAAGACATGCTGTCGCATTCCTTGTGTCAAGCCACTCTTGAACAACAGACAGCGTCAGAAGCGTCTCGCCTGGGCTAAAGACAAAAAGGACTGGACTGCTGCTGAGTGGTCCAAAGTTATGTTCTCTGATGAAAGTAAAAATCAGGGTCCCAGAGTCTGGAGGAAGAGAGGAGAGGCACACAATCCACGTTGCTTGAGGTCCAGTGTAAAGTTTCCACAGTCAGTGATGGTTTGGGCTGCCATGTCATCTGCTGGTGTTGGTCCACTGTGTTTTCTGAGGTCCAAGGTCAACGCAGCCGTATACCAGGAAGTTTTAGAGCACTTCATGCTTCCTGCTGCTGACCAACTTTATGGAGATGCAGATTTCATTTTCCAACAGGACTTGGCACCTGCACACAGTGCCAAAGCAACCAGTATCTGGTTTAAGGACCATGGTATCCCTGTTCTTAATTGGCCAGCAAACTCGCCTGACCTTAACTCCATAGAAAATCTATGGGGTATTGTGAAGAGGAAGATGAGAGACACCAGACCCAACAATGCAGAAGAGCTGAAGGCCACTATCAGAGCAACCTGGGCTCTCATAACACCTGAGCAGTGCCACAGACTGATCGACTCCATGCCACGCTGCATTGCTGCAGTAATTCAGGCAAAAGGAGCCCCAACTAAGTATTCAGTGCTGTACATGCTCATACTTTTCAGTTGGCCAAGATTTCTAAAAATCCTTTCTTTGTATTGGTCTTAAGTAATATTCAAATTTTCTGAGATACTGAATTTGGGATTTTCCATAGTTGTCAGTTATAATCATCAAAATTAAAAGAAATAAACATTTGAAATATATCAGTCTGTGTGTAATGAATGAATATAATATACAAGTTTCACTTTTTGAATGGAATTAGTAAAATAAATCAACTTTTTGATGATATTCTAATTATGACCAGCACATGTAAATGTTGAAGAGGGTGGGGTTTAAACTGCAATTCCACGCCTCCTGAAGAAAACAATTCTGTTCTTTTATTTCCAATTTTGACCGCACATTGACTGGCTGTGTACATTGATTGATCAAATCATAGAATTTCCCCCCTATACCACCGTCAGTAAGTTTTAGGCATAATCCTTCGTGCCAAATTGAGTCAAATGCTTTCTTGAAATCTATGAAACAAGCAAAAAAAATTTGGCTTCCAATTCTTTTCATTGTTACTGGGAAATCTAAAGGGTTTTGGTTTGTTTTGATTTTTCCAAGATGTCTAGTTTAATTATTTTGTTTTGATCAGTGTTTTGAACTTCAGTTGAGCTGTATTATTCTTGGAAATGATTTTTCCATATCTCTCCATCTTGGATAGCCAGATCTTCTTGATTTGATTTGTATAGTACATTCCGTTTACCCCAGAATTTTTGAATTTATTGATTTTTCGATTTCTTCAAACTGGTCCGTGCAGAAATTGGGCGCTTTTCCGGCGGAGTGTGGCTTTGTATTGCCTTAGTGCCTCGCAGTAATGAAGACGGAGATCCTGGTTTTCTGTTTGACGGTGTTTTTGGTTGGATAAATTTCAGAGGTTTTTTCTCAGAGCCTTACAGTCTGAATCAAACCATCTGTCAGTGTCCAATTTTTTTTTTTTTGGTTTTGGAATTATCTTATTACTACTTTGTGCTGTCTTGTAGAATATGTAATTTATATCTCACTACTTGATTGATGCTGAATTGATTTTTAGGGTATTCCTTTATTTGGAAAGAATGTAAGAGGGACTGTATTTCTGAAGTTTCAATAGCATTAATGTAATTACTAGTACTGTTTTCTGTCCATTTGAATGACATAATTTTGTGCATTTGATATGGTGTCCTAATTGGTTTGGGTAACGCTTCAGATTGCTTTATATAGAGTGTGATTTGGCCGTGGTCTGAGAAAAGTTTCAAGGGTTTGACCGTGAAAGCTCTCAAAGAGGAAAGATGGAGATCTGTGATTTGTATAATCTACAGTGCTGTTACCAAGAGCTGAGCTGTAGGTGAAGCGACCGAGTGAGTCTCCTCGCAGTCTTCCATTGATGTACAGAGCCAGATTCAGACAGAGCTGCTGCAGCTGCCTTCCGTGAGAGTTCACTGCCTGATCACAGTTCTGTCTGGGGGAGTGGGAAGGAAAAAATGTGTTATTGCCGGTAATGAATCTGATGCCTCATGATTCTATAATCTAATTTGTCACCGGTTCTAGAATTGAAGTCACCCATAAGCAGCACATTTCCCTGGGCCTGGAAATGGCTGATTTCTTGCTCTTTTTTTGAAAAGTTTCTTGTTGGAAATAGGGGGACTCGAGGGGTGGTATGTATATGGCACACAGGAAGACGGGCTGAGATGTTATGATGCCTTTTCTGATTTTCAGCCACAGGTGGTACTGTTCTCTTTTGACTAATTCTATGGACCGTTCAGATTTAGTCCAGATTATCATCCCTCCAGAGTCTCTTCCTTGTGTGGTGGATTTGAGTTTGACTGAAGATAATATAATTTCTCTGTATCCTGAGGGACAGCCAGTGGAGTCATCCCCTCTACACCAGGTTTCTTGTAAAATTATGATATCTAAGTCATGAATTTCTCTCAAAGTCTGGATTTTTACTCTTCAAGCCGAAGACTGAGGACTTCAGACCTTAAATATTCCAACTTTCACTCTATGATGGTGTAAGGTCCACACATTTGGCCCAAAGAAGGTATCCAATGGTGGATGAAGGTTTCCTGCATGTTCGGTATTATTCAGCGCGCAAAGTTATTAAATTTATGTTCAATTCTAATCTCACTCAATTTTATGATGTCCTCAAATTTAGGTTGAAATGCAAATTGGTTTGTCTGTTTCTAATTATTCTTCTTCTGACATTTGATTATTCTAGTTAATGCTTTACTTTATTACACCTTCATTAGGAATCTATGTCGCTCAGAGTGTATCACGCCGGCCGATGTACATGTACCCCACGGTCACAAACCCTCCAGTCTGATCATTAGTCAGTGGTTATGACTCACTATTTAATAGACCGCTTCATGCTTGTCATTTTTAAATGGTGGTTCTGTTTAGCCCCCTACAGTCACCTATGTAATAACTTAGTTAAAGCTCAAACAATAATCGGAGGTTATGGCTAGCACTATGATACTTAAGTAGTGTTTCTATCTAGCCCCCTATATTTAGTTTAATTATATAACAACTTGACTAAAGCGGAGACAATAACCAGAGGTTATGGCTAGTACTATGAAATATGCCTGAACCATGCTGGTATCTCAATAGTATTTTTATCTAGCCCCCATAGTTAATGCATCTGCATAGCAGCTTGACTAAAGTTAAGCAGTTAGTCAGAAATCTAGAAACTCACCTGATGTGCCCCGTGCTCCATCTAACCTGAGATCTAGTCTGTACTAACCCTGGACGCATGTTTGCGGTAACCTACGCCTTCACTTAATCTACTTGTGAATTTATTCTGACTTACTCTGAAATTATTTTCTCATGTAACAATTTATTATCAGTCAGGTAAATATGTATTGTGCCAATTCAAAGATATCAAATCAATACAAAACATCAAAATCTCAAAGATGAATCTAAGAGTAAGCATACCTGACTTGAGAAAAATACATAGTATGAAGTGTGCGAACACTCTTCATCCTATGGGCTCATTCCGGCTGCAGAAGGCCCAGATCCTTTTGCAACATTTCCTTAAGTACTTCAGACCAAGACCAACATCCCCCGAGATGGAGACAGGAGCTAACAATTAGAATTTGTATTGATCGAGTTAACACCTTTTGGGACAAAAGGTAATTTTGCATGAAAAGCACTGAGAACTGACCCGCCCTCTACAGTATGCAAAATATCTCTAAACTCTTAGGATCTGTATTACCTTTTAGTTTACTTCTTGTAAGTCAAGGCACTATTATTTGTATAGCGCTTTAACAATGCAAATTGTGTCAAAGCAGCTTTACATCAGCTTGATATAAAGCTGGGTGGCTTTATATCAGCTTTACAGTATTTAGACGGGGAAATAGTGTCGAAATAGTGTCACTCTCCTCTGGCCAGACAAAATCAGCAGTTTAAATCTAGGCTGCAGCAGAGTCAGATTGTGCAGAGGACTCATCTGGTTCCTGTGGTCTTGTCCCAATAGCTGTCTAGGAGACAGGGTCTTCACTGGGGATCAGTCTCTGGGGCTCATCTAGGTGTCCTGGTCTCCGCTGAAGTTCAGGGCTGTAGAGATCGTCTCTAGGTGCTGATCCACCATCTGATCTGGATACGGACTGGATCTGGGTGGCTAAGGTGACCTCGGAATAAGAAAGAAACAGACTAATATTAGCGTAGATGCCATTCTTTTAATGATGTAACAAGTACATTGGGTGTTTTGGGAAGTGTAAGAATGAGACCATTGTACCAGATGACCTGAGACAATTCAAATCATACCAAACATGACTGTAAATATCACTTGCATTCATGTAGAACATTATATTCTACTATTGACCATTCTGAGTGAGTTGAGTGAAGGGAAGGATGGGTGAGGGTAGTGCTGGGCAGTATACCGGTTCATACTGAATACCGGTGTTTATTTTTCTTATGATATGAATTTTTAAAATACCGCAATACCGCTGTTATTTAAATTAGGGGTTGACCGATATGTGTTTTTCAGGGCCGATGCCGATGCCGATACCGATTATTACAGACCAAGTGGACCGATAACCGATATTTTTAACCGATATATTATGTCTAATGTAAAAATGAAAATTAATGTCAAAATTAAGAATAACAAGGGCTCTGACAAAAACTGCCTTTCCTGGTGTTGATTGCACTTCTTACTCTTGTCATCCTCCATGCATCCATCTACAATAAGGGTAATATAAAGAGAGAGTTAAAAGTGGGGCCACTGCATGCTTCATGATTAAGCCTATGAATACTGTACTACAGCTAAACCGCTTGGGGAAATGTAAGTATTTGGCTTCAATAATTTACATGTTAGAAATGTATGTGGAATAGCATAACCTCTCATAATAATAATATAAAAGTGTAAATAATTTAATTGTCTTCATAGCTCCATTGTAGAAGTTGTGAAGAAGACTGCAACTATTTTAATTAAACTATAACACTAATAGCCTGTTATAGGCACACTTGGTTCAATAGCCTATTGAAATGTCACAATTTATGTCGTCATAATCTTGGCCTGTGTGACAGTATCTTAATCTTGGCCTATGTGACAGTAATTTCGATTAGTTTTAATTTACAGTGCAGTGCAAATGAAGCCATAAAACATTAATTTCAGTTATCTTTTATTCAAATGAGAGTTAAACTAAATTTTTTGCCAAACAAATGGGTTTACCATTAAAATTAAAACATGGAATAAATAGCGTATTGTGATTTTTATTCTTTTAAACAAAAGTTGTTGTTGTAGTAGTAGTAGATAAACCGAACTTTTATTTTGACGGGTTGCCATGAGGACCTCTTAAGTTTCTGTATAGCCTATGTATGTGATATGACGATCGTTTTACTCAAATGAAACGGTCAAATGCTCATGAAGCAACTCTCAGAGCAGTTCTGGGGATGTTGGTCATGTATTTATGTCCTCATTTAGTGAGACGGCAGATGCTGAAAACACCGTGAGCGTCGCGCACTTCAGTGTGTGTGTGTCTGTGCCATTCACATATACAGAGACACGCAGAACATACAGAATTCATATTTAAGTCTTTTTGCAGCTTAATATTTACAGATACTAGTCCATTGCGCGATTTAAGTGTACTGACCTACTTTTGATTAATTCATCCAAACTTTGACGAACTCTGTGACTCCGCGTTATACAGTAAATTCCCTTTATATGACTGGATTCCGCGATTCCGTCTGTGTTTTCCCCATCGCGGAAACCATAAATAGATAATATTGAGGTGTTTTGCAACTTCAGTGTAGTGGATTGTGATTCATTGCAACTTGAGCAACGTCTGCTGCTGCCTTTGAGAGACAACTGATGCGTGATGAGCACTGAAACTGTAGCAAGCGCTTTCAGTGAGAGAGTGCCTTAGTCTTCCACATTGATTGGTCTGACTCGTGACTCCCAACAAATCAGATGCGCGGTGGGCGGAGACTGCTCGAGGCCACAGAGTGGTGAGTTCTGACAGGCTGCATCAGAGCCAAATAGCGCGTTTCAAAATTAAATAATTATATCGGCACATCGGTTTTGAAAATGACCGATACCGATAATCATAAAAATGCTTAATATCGTGCTGGGTCGACCCCTAATTTAAATAACTTTCGGAACGCCACAATGTTTGAGAGGGGTCTCTTTTCACTATTGCATGGTGAGGACACAGCTGTATGTTACTAAGAGTGAAAGTTCTAAAGCTGTAAAATGTGACGACACAGAAGAACTCATCCACAATATCCAGCGCCCGCTGCCATCAGCTCCCGCGTCTCACACACATGAGCACGACTTCAGCACTATATTTAGCAACTTTCAAACCCTTTTAGCTGCTTTTTTCCGTAGAATATACAAACTGACAAACCTAACAACTTTTTGGATAAGGTTATGGTTCAGTTGGAAGATATCGCCAGTGCTGCCCCGCGAGCGTGAGATCTGACTCTCGGCGCAGAGTCGCGTCTCTCTGCGTCTGTTCTGTGCAGCGAGCGGCTGAGAAGCGCCGCATTCAGCTGGCCGTACCGCAGCAGACTCATCAGTAGATGAGTACAAAACAGCGTTTCCAAGCACCTGCTGCTAACTGAGTGTTTAGAATTATAAATGAGCATAGTTCGTCTGTTAATATTAGGCACTTTTTTTTTGTATTTATTTTTATTTTTTAGTTTGTTACTCAGACGCAGGCAGTGCTCTGCATGAGACAAAAAAGTAATATAACCAAAACCACTGCATAGCCGGCTCTTTAGTGTAACGTTAGATTTCATGTTGATTTTATCAGACGATGTCGCGATTTATAAATGAGTGACTCCTGGTTAACATGTAATGGGTCATGTTTAGTCACTATTTAGTGCATCATGACAGTAAAATAGGGCATTAGGCCATGTTCACACTGTCAGTTTCAGGGATTGACAACCGCATTTTCTTTACGTGAGTCTCGAAATGTCTCGTTCACATAGCAGCTTATAGTTGTGTTTAGAATACTGTCTGTATGAACGTGCAACAGGAGTCAAGCCCGTATTCCTTACCAGTAACCATAGCGACAGTGACAAAAGTAAAACCAAAGATGGTGACGTCCATAATACTGAAAGTTTGATCACCTCTGACATGAGTCCATTCGAGCCGCGAGTTCTTTCGTCAAATCTTCATTAACCGACAGCGGCTTTTAAATTTGGGTGGAGAGCGGAGCATTTAAGTTGCGTGCAGAACACAAAGTTTTAGATCCCGTCCGTTCTCCTCCCGTTTTAAAATGACACGCAGCTCATTTCTCCATCACTGTAAGTTACCAAAATCACACAATTTACAGGTGTGAGTTCGGTTACAGAATGCGGTTGTCACGCCTGTAAATAACCAAACTGTGTATGAACGTTACCGTATTAAGGACTGGCAACTGTATTCTGCTGCTGTGTGAACGTGGCCCAAGTCAATCTACTGCAGTTTTTCCTCTCTCAATCAGTAGAAAATGTGGTTAACACCCGGTCATGCATTAAAAAAATAAATAGTCATATACTGTGAAACCGGTATAATTTTGAAAAATACCGTGATATAAATTTTTGGTCATACCACCCAGCACTAGGTGAGGGGAAGGAAGGGGATGAAAAGGAACTGATGCATATGTGAGAGAGGCGTTTTCTCTCAGTGGGATGTGGGAACAGATGTTTGTATGTTAATACACTCTGTGTGTGTGTGTGTGTGTGTGTGTGTGTGTGTGTGTGTGTGTGTGTGTGTGTGTGTTGTCCATCTCAGAAGTTCAAAGTGTCTGAGGTTCTGTAATTCTTACAATGGTTAAACTTAACAGTTTATCCGCGACTCACATGCGTGCCGAACCGTGGGGACTGGTCCGTACGGATCACAGATCATCGATGATCCATTGCACCCCTAAAAGATACTGGTTTATGTCGCAACTTAATCGCAACTTACACGCAAAGTTTGACGAATTCAGTGAAATTCTGCATTATACATTAAAATCCATTTTTATGACTGCATTCCACAATTCGGTCTGCGTTTTCCACATCGCAAAAATCATAGAGCCCAAGAAAGGCCAAAAAGCTAACACGGCAACAAAAAAAAAACTGCAAACAAAACCCACTGTAGTGTTTCATGCTGGTGCTTTCTGGGCTCTCGATCGGCCCCTTAAACCTCACCCATCGAGAGAAGATTCATACATGTGTGCATTGTCTGCATTTAACGCTCCCATGATTGGCTCAGAATCATGCATTGAGTGGGAACTCTAACAGAGGGAGTCACTGAGAGATCACTGTGTGTGTGTGTGCTGTTCACGGAGGCTGATCAGGTGTGTGTTCTCGTGACAGTGGCGATTCTGGACGGCCGTCAGAAGAGAGCAGAAGAACTGAAGAGACTGGCTGACCAATCAGCATCACTGACAGAGGAGCAGCTCGCTGAGCTACGGGCTGACATCAAGGTACACTCACGCACTCACTCACTCACTCTCTCTCTCACACACACACACACACACACACACACTTGTTTTTGTGAAAAGTGGGGATATCCCATAGGCGTAATGGTTTTTATTAGGGGTGTTAACATTAACGCATGCGATTTAATCAAAAAATTAACACGTTAATATTTTTTTAACGCAAATTAATCGTTTGATAAGGTTTGACCCCAACTACTTCCCGTCATCGCAGCGCGGAAGGTTATCTATCATTGTGTGATGATGAGGGTAAAGGGAACCAGTGTTGCCAGGGTAACGGCACAAGTGGGCTATTTTAAAAAAACAGTCATGGGAAAAAATTACAGAGCCATGGTTTGCGTTTTTTTTGGCCTACTTTTTTTTTTTTTTTTTAAATGTACCGCGGCCGCCCAAAGTGTATATAGACAAATACAAATTAAAATGGATCATTTTACTAATGTTTATTATACTTGGAATGTATCCCTGGCAACTTAAGAACGGAGAGGCGGTTGTAACATCACAAACAACGTGAGTTTCAGCAGAGCATACATGTTAAGGCTTTTACACAACAGAAATAAACATGACAACAGCCACTATAGATTATATAAGATAATAAACACACGATTACGATAGATATGGTCTATATGTGATTTTCTTGAGTGGAATGTGTACATCTGAAATGCTAATTTGTGCAGCATATAAAAGGCTATAAATAGCATATTTTAACAACAGTAAATGACCAAATTCCACATGTGATCGCAAAAGGAAGTTATTACAAACACTTGATGGTGGTTTGAAGTGAGTTCTGAGTAAAAGTGTACTATTAATCTCATAAACTGTCTTATGTAGCATGATGCTAATATTAGCTCTAATGCAGCTGCAGAACAGGTGCAATTCTTCTTCATAATGCATTTTGTCATAATACTTCACATAAGGTCGCAAGAAAATGTTTTGTATTTTATTTAGAAATACTTTTGATAATAGTTGGGTAAATGTATACTGGGATTGAAGCGATGTGGCTTGGTAAACGTTTTATTGCCTGTTTAAAGGCTGATAATGGCTGAATAAAAACGAGAATAATGATAAAAGAATAATAAGGATTATGTCTCATACCTGGCGGAAGTGTGAAAGGTTCTGTTTCCTTGAACTAGTTTGTCATGCATTTCTTTATTTCAACACATTTGCAGGTAAATCCTAGTATTTTAAATTTGTGATTAATCATAATCGATTGACAGCACTAGTTTTTATACTGTACAAACTGTATGTGCTATTGTCCTACACCAACCCTACACCTAAACCTACCCCTTACAGGAGACTTTCTGTATTTCAGATTTTCAATACACTCCATTCTGTGTGATTTATAAGCGTTTTGAAAAGTGGGGACATGGAGTAATGTCCTGAAAAGTCACCTTCTCCTTATAATACCTGTCATAGCCTTGTCATTATACACATTTATGTCCTCATTTGTCACACTTGCACTCTCTCTCTGTGCGCATGTGCTGAGTGAGTGGGTGGAGTGTTGAGTGCGAGCGTTTGGCTTGTTCAGGTACAAGTGGTACACTTTTTTTTTTTTTTTTTTTTTTTTGAATATTGTTGGTCAATTTAGATTGGGAGGGTAAGGTAGTTTTTATTTATTTATATGTATGTGTGTGTGTGTGTGTGTATATATGTATGTGTATACATATACATATACATACACCAGACCATCTGTTTGTATTAGGAGCATGGCAGCCTTAGGTAGTGGAAGTTTTGACTTCCTCACATGGCGTCGTGGTGTTAAAGTAGACTCCGCTGTGAGTGTGTAAGATTGCAGTCTGGCTATAGGTGAAGTGATTGGTACTGGAAACATCATGTCTGCATCCCATATGAATGATGCTATTGTGGTGTTTGTGAAGACAGTTGATTTAGTGAACCAGCTAGTTGAAAGTGGTGTAGTGATTTAATGGAATTTCTACTCCATCGAAAAGAGTAACTGTCTAACGTGCCACCTTTTATTTCGAATGAGGTTTTGACTGGAATGCTTTCTCGTTATGGCAAACTTTTTTTCTCCTATAAAGATGATACCAATCGGGTGCAAGTCCCCGTCTTTAAAGCATGTTGTGTCTTTTAGGTGTTATGTCTATATGATTCTGCAAGACAATTTGGATGAATTGGATATTTGGCTTTAAATTTTCATCAGGATGAGTTTAATTGTTGTTTTTGTCACAACAAGCAGCATGAAATGTTTTGTTTGCGGTAAAATGGGTCATTTGATCCGCGCTTGTCCAGGCAGATTAGATCAGCCGGACAAAAATCATTTACCAGCTGATGGTGAAAAAAATAATGTTGCATGCGATAATGAGGTGCAGAATGTTATTGTTGCGTTGCCTGCTGCTGTTGATGCACCTAGCACAAGTCTGCCATGTCTTGCTTGTTCAAGAAACGCATAGTGATATATTAAATGGTTCTGACTGGGCTAAAGAATTTTATGGGCTTTCTGTTTTAAGTCATTTGACTTCAACCAGTGGTAGGGTTGCCATTCTTTTCTCTAGGAATTGTATTCCCTGAAGAGTAGAAGTAGAAGAGGTTATAAAAGGCAGGCTTTTGGAAGTTGTTGCCCAGTTTGAAAATTGTTCTTTTATTTTTATCTGTGTGTATGTCCCAGTCAATACTTTGGAAAGAATGATTTTTCTAGATACTCTGAATAATGTATTATGTAATTGTAAACCAAATAATCTTTTGTTTTTAGGGGGGGATTTTAATTGCACTGAGAGCATTCTTGATGGGAATCATGTTGAACCGCACATGCCCTCACAAAAACGACTTATTCAATTACTGAAAACTCATGAGATTGATGTTTGGAGAAATTTCCATGGTATTCAAAGGCAATACACTTGGGCTCATGCTTACGATAACTTGATCTCACTGGCAAGGTTGGATAGAATTTACTGTTTTAATCATCAGCTTAATCTTTTTAGAAGCTGTTCAATTTGTCCAGTGGGTTTGTCTGATCACAGTTTGTTACAGTGTGTTGTATCTCGTAGCTTCATTAAACTAAAAAGTGCTTATTGGCATTTTAATAGTAACATATATTATGTGATAAGCATTTTAAAGATCTTTTCAAAGAGTTTTGGAATTTTTTTTTTTTTTTTTTTTTAGAACTACAAAATCTTTTCAGTGTTTGCAGCAGTGGTGGGATGTTGCAAAAGTACAAATTAAGCAGTTGTGTCAGCAATATACTCTGCCTCACAAGAGACATTACCTGTTCAATGAAAGCAATTGAGAGAATTAGTAGAGCTTCAGATGCTTGTTGATAGTACGTGTAATTTGGCTCATTTTGATTCCCTTAATAAGATCATTTTAGGTAAATTATTAGATGCAGTCGCACAAGGAGCTCTGGTCAGATCACGCTTTCAGAGCATAGAATTGATGGATGCACTTTCCTATTTATGGGATGTTTTAGAGGTGTTTGGCTTTAGTTCCAATTTTATTTTAATGGTTAAAGGTGCCATAGGTGATTGTCTTCAGAAACATTTTTTTGTTCTGGTTGAAAGCCTCTTCATTTCCTGATAGCAATCATTAAGTTAAGTGGTCTAAATGTATTTATATATTCTGTGGAAGGTGTAGGACCAAGAAATGTTCGTCCAATCAAAACGCTCGGTCCGAGCGTTTTAATTGTCTTTCCTACGTGCCTGTCAACGTATGTATCTGCATACCTCTGCGCACCCTGTTTGCGCAGACAGGATACGTCATCGGCTCGTTCACGCACGCTTTGCAGACAGAGCCAGAATGGCAGGCAAACATCAACATCCCAGTCTTCCTTCCTGGTATTGTAGTACTTTTACTAACTGTGCTGTAAAGTTTTCTCATGGGTGAATGACACATGATGTAGCCCAGCGCTGTTCCCAGTCCCAGTCCTCGCGTCCCCCGTCCTGCATATTTTGCATGTCTCGCTTGGTTAACACACTCGGTTCAGATAACCAGCTCATTCGAAGTGAGCTCCGTGCATGAACTGTGTTACGATTGACATGCTCCCTACATAGTGTTCATTGCTCTCTACTCCCTGAGCAGGGAAATCTGTTGATTTTGTTTATTTCACTCACGGATTTGCGCTGCGCAGCATCTTCACACACAGACGAAACTTAGAGTAGTGTGAAGTGTGACACATACCTCTGTAAATAAATACTATTTAAATTCACGTCTCTCGCACTTTAATGCCCTTTGTATGGAACATACACTTTGAACTGGCATCATGGCGGAATATCTGGTGATGTCCACTTCACAGGGCACTTATTACGGTCGAACAGAACAGCATCGGACGTGATAAAATATGCATATGAAAAGTGCAGAGCGGGGAGGGCGCGAGGACTGTAATTGGAAACCGTTGATGTAGCCTATTGTAGTAATTTAATGTCTCTGGTATTCTGCTCTGGTATTTTGGCTTTGGACCGCGATGGGATGGTGGGACGTTCGCTTTTTAGTGCTATCAGGCTAAAGTTAGCATTTTCCGAGATCTCCTACTGTACCTTTAAGGTTTTGTACAGTGACATTGAGAGTATTTTGAAAGTTAATGGTGACTTATGCGCTCCTTTTTAAGGTTTTTAGAGGTGTGCTTTGTCAGGTATGGTCTATGCTTTAGCAATTGAGCCTTTAAGTAAGTTAAGGACAGATTTGCATGGTTTGCATATTCCAAAATGTTTAAAGGTGTTTAAATTGTCGGCATATGCTGTTGTTATTTTAATTAGTTTTCAGAATGATGTTGATTTGCTGTTAAAATTGTTGAAAATTGTTTTCATCTACTAAAGTAAACTGGTCTAAAAGTGAAGCCGTTTTGGTTGGAAGATGGTTAGGTGGGGATCCAAACCTCCCAGATGGGTTAACTTGGATTAGGGAGGGTTTCAAGTATCTTTGAGTGTTTTTAGGTTATGAAATGGGTGTACAAAAAAAACTTTGAAGGAGCTGTTGAAAAAATGAAAGGTCGCCTTGATAAATGGAATTTTTTCTTCCAAAGTTGTCATATAGAGGCCGTATATTGATTATCAATAACTTGTTAGCATCTTCTCTATGGCATTGGTTAATGTGTGTTGATCCTCCTCCAAACTTCTTATTCAAAATTCAGTCAATTTTGATTGATCATTTTTTGGGATAAACTGCACTGGGTTCCAAAAGCTGTATTTTCCCAAGGAAGAGGGTGGTCATGGACTTATGCACTTGCAGAGCAGAACGGCAGCTTTTCGGCTTCAATTTGTACAGAGACTTTTGATTGGACCAGTGGACTCGAACTGGAGATCTATAGCTTTCATGGTTCTGCAGTCTTTTGGAAGCTTAGGTATGGACAAGTCTTTGTTTTGGTTGAATCCTAAAAAGATGGATTTGTCCAAGCTTCCAACTTTTTATCGTAATGTTTTTAAGGTGTGGACTTTTGTTCACTGTGCAAAGACCCTGCGGAATTAGTTCTTTTATACTGGTTTTTACAAGAACCTTTAGTCTGTGGGTCACACATGGACATCTCTCTCGAGGGCCCTTTCCCTGCACTCAATGGAATTCCTCTCTCTTCTAAAGTAACAACTCTCGGGTGCCTATTACAGTCAGCTGGAAAAGACTTCTTGAGCAATGGAGAGCTGCTCTCACAGCGGAAGAAATCAAGTTGCTGGAGGACTATTATGAGGGGCTAATTGTTCCAAACAGTGATGATCCATTCCCTGTTTTGTCATTATCTCCCAATTTAGAAGATTGTAAAGGTGTTTTTTTGCACTGTGAATATGTGACATTAATTGGTCTGAAGCCAGCTTCGGGAAAAGAAATGTACCGTATTGACCCGAATACAAGACAACCCTGATTATAAGACGACCCCCTTCCAGATGTACCTTTTGGAAAAAGGCTTTTTGAAAAACTTTTTTTCTCTTTAAAACACACTTTTTTTTTTTTTTTTTTATTAACCGTAGAAGTGAAATCTTATTGTAGTCTTCAAATCTGGGTACTGTCTTATGTTTTAAAATCACTTGCAGAGGAGGTTTGTTCCCATCAGGCTAACATGACAGTCACGATCATGCTGCTGTAAGCTTTTTCTTTTTCTTTTGTTTTCACTCGCGATCTTTAGAACACGCATTACATTACATATTTCATGGCAGACTCGTTTTATGCGTTTTTGGCGACACCTACTGTTGTGGGTGTATTATTGACATGTCAAAGTCTAGACCTGAATATAAGACGACCGCGGTTTTTCAGATGCATTTCCAAGAAAAAAAAACATTATCTTATATTTGGGTCAATACGGTATAAAATGTGTGTTAAATCTTTAAACAAAATGTTTTTAAATAGAGTGGATACTCCCTGGCGTAATTTTTTACAGTTGGAAGAGGGCAAGTACCCTGAATGGGAGAGCGTTGTACAAGTCACCATTAACTAAAAAATTTGGGGACCTGCAGTGGAGAATTTTACATGGGGCAGTTGCAGTTAATGCCTTTTTATCTGCCTAAATCCTGATGTTGGTCATGATTGCCCTTTCTGTCTGCAGAGAGAAACTATTTCATGCATTTATGCAATGTTCTAGACTTCAGCCGTTGCTTACTGTTTTACAGAATTTATCTTTGTGTTTTGGTGATGTTTTCTATTAGGATTTTTATTTGTGGTTTTAAATATGTTCAGAGAAAACGTTTAAATGTCAACTCTTGAATTTTTTTATTAGGTCAAGCTAAAATGGCTATCTACGGTACTGGGAAACGCAAAATTGAACAAAACATGAGTTATAGTTTATTGGCTTTTTTTTTTTTTTTTTTTTAATTCAGTCAAATCTAGGATTCTCATTGATTTTCATTATTTCAAAGATATGAATTATCTTTCTTTCGACTTGATTTGGTGCTAAAAAAACTTGGTCTTTGTCCCTATTTTGGCTTGCTTTTTTTTTTTTTTTTTTTTTTTGATTGATTGTCTGGATAATGTTAATTATCTGTAATAAAGTTCTTTTGAAAAGTTCTCACACTCTCTCTCTCACACACACTCACACACAGCAGTGTAAATCCTCACCTTCATTTGCAGCCATCTAATGCGCCTCTCTCTCTCTCTCTCTCTCTCTCTCCAGCACTTTGTCAGTGAGCGCAAATATGATGAGGATCTGGGTAAAGCTGTGAAGTTCTCCCATGATGTGGAGCCTCTGAAGTGCAGCATCGTGTCATTTGGATCAGGTGGGTCCGTGAACGGGAACAGTGCTGCCAGACTGCAGTTTTCCATGCAGCCGTGGGAGAGATTGCAGAGCTGCTTATATAATGCGCCACGCGTGCCAAAATGATCTGTAGACAAGAAAAATATTAATTATTTTAAAGAGACTATTTTGACATGGGATTTTAGTCTGCTAAATGCTGTAAAGGTATAAACAAACACTGACATCCTGGTTTTCTGGAAAGCTGCTTTAAAACAATAGGTGCGTTTACATGTACACTTTTTTGTCATTCCGATTAAAATCATTCCGATTGAAAGATTCGATGAACTGTTTACATGAGACGTTATCTAATCCGATATGGTGTTTACATGTGCCTGTGCTTTCGATTTTAGGATATGCTAATAGCCTACAGTGACAACAAAAACAAGTCACCAGAGGAAAAAACGCCCATATTTACGTTAATATTTTTAATATCTGTTTGCACTTGCTTAGAATAAACGGTTAATATTTGAATCCTTGCGTTCATTCGAGCGCTCAGTCATATGACCAGAACGCGATCATAGAAATCATACGCCCCTCTGTAATGCAGCTGAGATTAATTGTACTCTGATACTACAAAGTTGTACTGTACTTAAATGGAACAAATACGATTTCTTACCAAGAGTTGCTGAACAATGAATCAAAGGAGCATTGCTTTATCACAATCGTGTTTCGTACAATATTCATGGCGTGAGCACGTATAAATTCAAGCAGATCGGAAATTATGAATCTGTCATCTATACAAATACAAATGACAAAGGCAACTTTTGGTCAAGTTGTTTATTTTCATTGAGCTACTTTCACTATCATCACTGTGTTGTTTCTAAGCTGAAAAGCAGAAAATTGCGCTTCATTTCAGATCTGTTTTTCACTCCGGACATGAGAGCAGATAGTCCGTCACACAGCAAGCGTTCTCCTTTCTAATGTGTTTTTAACTGTATAATGGAAATTTTAACTTTATACCTCCACTATTACCCAGTCTCTACTGTAGCGTCGGTGTCCCCAAATCACAGAAGGTACCGTTGCCGACATCACGTTCACGTTCTGACGACCCGACCTCTGGACGTGATGACGTAGACGCAAAGTAATCGGTTTAAAGTGTTTACATGGCAGGATTTTAATTTTGTTCGGTTTATAGAAAGGTTTATCCCACCCCTCTCAACCCGATTACAATTTCATTCGGTTTGGGCATTTTTATTCCGATTGAGGTGTTTATATGGAGCATTTTCATTCGGATTGGACTTTTAAACCGATTACAATGCTCCATGTAAACGCACCTAGTGTGTATGGTGAAAATAATACATAAATTTTGACATGAGTTTTTGTGGATGGCGCTATGTCAGCTTATCACATTGTGTCAGTCTTATTCATATCTATAGCTCCAATTTTAAACCATTCTCATCAAGCAAAGTGCTGTAAATCAAAGAGTAAAAGAAGAGTTTAAAAATTAATGGCTTGTTTCCACTGAGCGGTACAGTTCAGTACAGTACAATTCGGTACGGGTAACCCTGATCAGGCTTGTTTCCACTGCCAGTAGTACCCTTACTTGGTAGGCATGGTGTATAAGTAGCGATCGACGATAAAGCGCGACAATAAGCACAACTCTGCCTCTTTTTGTTAAATGTCAGTTTTAATGAACAATTATAGCCATTATAAAAGTATAAGTACAAAGTGTAAGAGGCTTATATAAGAGGAAATAAAGACAAAAGAACAATTCAGTCAAACGTATGCTACAGGTCAGCACTGTTCTACGGTAAAGTTCAAAATAAATATATAAAGTTAAACATTTGTGCTCCGCCAAAACGATATGACCAGAAACAAATCATAGGTTCATGAGACCACGAATGCCTGTTAAATATAGCCTACACAAAACGAATTGTATCTCATGTTTAATCACTACAGAGACATCCGAGCCAGCGGCAGATGTCGGGAGGACTAGCCGAGCTAAGGCTGCTCGAGGCGAATACATGAGCGCTGAGCACCCGGTGATCGCCTGGAGCTCCGAAATCGGCATAGCAAATTTTAAAATAGGCGCCATCTTTATAAATAAACCACAGATTTGAGTTTCTCGCCTGAAAAACTCTTAACTACATTTTCATGACACAATAACAGTATATTTAGAAGATTACGTGGGTATTTGGGTAATGACGTTTGACCAAGAACAGACAAGAACGCGTATTGAGAAACGGCTATTGTCTGTGTGAAAATATAAAATTATAAAATTCACCGTTATATATTTTTTTTGTGTGTTTGAGCACTCTGATGTAAATATGCCAAACATTCACGGACAGCAGAGCTGAACGAGTGAAGGAGAAGCTTTATCCCTTTGTATCACGCAAAAGTGACAATTCTAGTCAACGTTCTGCAGTGAGTTTAGCTCCACCTTTTTGGTACCCTTTGCTGTGCTAGGTACCCCAACGGAAGGGTACCAAAAAAGTGGTTACTTTAGTACCATTCACAACTTCTGACAGTGGAAACGGAAATAATTGTTTACCGTACTGTACCACTCAGTGGAAACGAGCCATAAGTAACTATATGTCTGTCTGTCTGTCTGTCTGCAGTGTATCATCCTCAGACAGGCTACTCCAGCCGTTCTCGTTGTAGCTCCACCTCTTCCTCAGTCACAGGCTCTGCCCCTGCCAAAGCCCCGCCTCCCCCTGAGCTCCAGCACCAGGCCTCGGCATACACGGGCCGCCCCAGCGTGCCGCACAAACAGGTGAGTGACCGCGTGCACTCGTTTATCACGTCGCCTGAGCTCCTGCTGATCTGTTGTCTGTCTCTCTCTGCCTCGCAGATTTTCCAGGGCAACAGGCGCTTCATTCATGGCTACCAGGGCACTCAGCGATATAACGGAAACACGCACCCCGAGCGAAACCCCGGCCGAAGCGGCTACCGCTATCAGAGCGACCTCGACTCCCAGCCGACCAATAGCGCGAGAGGCTCCTCCCACTCCTCAGGCTATCGCTCGGATCGACCCGCCCACAACGGGCTTCCACAGAGGCAGCCGCGGACGCACGGCCCGTGACACACACACACACACAGCTGTCCGATGAAGAGAAAGTCAAGTTTACATCCGTTGAGCTGCTCTTCACTCTTCTGTCTTCTCTTCTGTCACATTAGCGTTCAGTGTTAGTCTCAGTAGTTCCTGTGGTGAGTGTTTGCTCGTGGGCTTCCTCTTTCAAACGGTCAAGCGTTTCTCGGATGATCAACACTAAGGCAGAGTCGATTGAAGCCGGCGTATCGGGTGCTAACGCACGAGTCTTCACGCTCACGATATACCTCACGCTCTCATTTCACGCTGCGCTCGCCGTCAGCCTCCTCCTGAAACACTCTGGTGGGAAAGCATCTGCGCTGTGCATGCTGGGACCGTCTGTGTTTGACCGCGAGAGCTCTTCTGTCTGGATTGGGTTGCTGACAGCGAGTCTGTTTGTGTGTCTCTCTTTAGTTTCTGAAGCTTCACGTCGCTCTTCTCAGCTCAATCCTGTATATATGTAAACTATATGTATAATGTTTTGTAGCCTCCGGCCTTGTATGTAGTGCGATTTATTAGTTCTCTGATTGAACTCTGTTATCAAGCAACTTCTGTTCTTCCTCGCGTATGGAGAGAGAGAGACTAGTTTCTGTTTTTTTTTTCCAAAACGATCTGAGACCGCTGTAATCAAGTGCCTTCAGTCATGCGCTTTGACCGTCTCGTTCCTCCTTCTCCGGTTCGGACCAAAGACATCAGATGCCGTCGCCTGCTCCTGCACTAGCAAACACTCATTGTCTTTCTCGCTAATTGGCCTACTTGCTTTTCCTTTATTATAAATAAAGAAGGATTGGTAGCAAATGCTGAAACTGTTTGCAGACTCTTTTTCTCTTGATGAAATGTTTTATGGAGCTGGGCTTGTGCTGATTTTTCTTGCCAAGAGGTTTGTTTATCGAAGCGCTCTTGATCTTTGAGGTCAATGGCAGCCTCTCCGAACTGAATCCTGACCGCAGTGCCATTTGCTTTAGGCTGAATGTTTGGTGTTTTGCGCTGCTGACTTAATTACATTCATGCATCAAATGCCACTGCTTCAGCAACTTACTCTAACACACAGGTGTTTGTTTTATGGGTTCATTCCGTAGGCATATTGGGTTTTCTACTGTACAGGCTGTATTTTCTATCCCCTAACCCTATACCTCACACTAAACTTTCTGATGTTTTTAAAACACTTCATTCTGTATGATTTATAAGCATTTGGTGCCCATAATGTAGTGAATACCAGTACACACACACTCTAAAATGCTCATCTGATGACTGTGTGCAAATGTAACAAAACAAGGACGTGACTGTTTCTTTATAGCACACATGCCCAGAGTAAACTTTCACACTGCTTTTTGTCCAAAGTGCAGTCAGTAGTTCATGTTTCTGTCTGTGGATCTGTCTCAGGTGTGTGTTATTGGAGATGGTCTAGCCCCAAAATCGTGCTTATGTACTCGACGATCCTCAGACTCTCGTTCATGTCCATTTCTGGTTTAAGTGGGTTCATGAAGCCAATTTCCACAACTCTTTCAAAAACCAACTCCATCCTTCAGAAGCACAAAACCAGAGGTGTAATGAAGTACTTAATGGGACAGCTTACCCAAAAATATCAGTGGAGTCATTTACCCTCACCCTTCTTATCACAAAACCTGTTGGCGAGTGAAAATCAGGACTAAAATCGTGCAGTGTGAACTCTGCTTAAGGGACCATGAGGAAAGTGCAAGTTTTCGCCACACAATTGATCATAAGCTGCTGGATTCGGAAGTTAGCATTGCTTCATGCATCGCTACGGTATTGACATGCAGAATCATTTCTGCTGTGGCGCAGCTCTAAATGTAATGAATGTACATTTCAAGTCTTGTACTGCTCAGATTAAGGAAACTATTTATAAATAAAAAGATTTTGCCCAAATTTGTCCTGAAGGATGATTGAGGGTTAATTGTTTATTTGGGAGATATATATATATATATATATATATATATATATATATATATATATATATATATATATATATTAATAAATAAATAAATATTCCAATCAGTCACAGAACCTATTGCATTATATGGCAGTGAAGTCCTCTCCTAAATCACAAATTTGAAAAATGGGACAAAAATCCGATTGAAGCCCTGCATGCGGAGTTCTGTAAAAGTATCCTCAGAGTACCGAACAACGCATGCAGGGCAGAATTAGGCCAATACCCTCTACTAATGCACACTGAGAAATGAGCCATCAAATTTTGGAAACACGTAAAAATGAGTGACCCCAACTCTTACCATTTTAAAGCCCTTAAAAACCATGAAGTGAACCCTGAAAAAAGTCCCCTGATTCAGATGGTTCTGAAGCTGCAAACACAAACTAACATGACTAACAACATCCAGCATCAGGACACTGAAACATCCATCCACAAAATTCGGCCCAACCAAATTATAAAAGCACAAAAAGAAAATTATCTAACCTATTGGAATGAAACAACAGAAAAACAAAGTAAACTTGAATGTTATTTGGCCCTAAATAGAGATTACACAACTGCAGAATATCTGAGTACAGTGAAAGATTGTAAATTAAGAAGACAAATGACAAGGTACAGACTGAGCTACCATACTCTGACTATAGAGACGGGCAGTTATCGACAGCACTGGCTGCCCAGAGAGAGCCCATACTGTACCCATGGGGAAGTGGAGACAGAGCAACACTTCCTCACCAGCTGCCTTAACTATGAGGAAATTAGAAATAAATTTTATCCCAAATTTGAAATACTTTGCCCTGACTTCAAAATGTTAAACATGAAAACACAACTTCAATATTTATTAGAGGAAAGACAAGATTGTATCTTACTAGCAGCAAGATACATTGACACCTGTCACAAAAAGAGGGAGGAGTCAACAAATCAGTGAAGCGCCCACAAACAAACAAACACACACATGCCAATAAAATAATCTTTTATTGGCCTAATTCTTGGAGAAAAAAAAAGATGGCGGCAGGCAGGTGTGGAATGTTAATATCGCTGTTCAGTTTCTCAAATACTACTCTTTTTAATCATTTGAAAGAAGTGGACAAATTTTCTTTCAATATTGGGAGAGAAGAAAAACAAACATGATGTGGATATAAACATCTGGGATTTGAGAAGAGTGTTCTTTTTTCGCTGATTTACCTTCCGTGGATTAACTGTTCAAGGAAACAATGACGCAGCTGAAAAATGAGAAGGCATTTAAATGACTGGGTGATTATAATGATGTGTCTCCTTTTGTCAGGAGATATTCATCAATATCCTGGGCCTGTATCGAGGGATTTTGAAGGTAATATTTCAGGCGATTCTGATATGAGACCCAGAGTTTCGACTGTCGAGCAATGTCGGAATTCGGAAATTACCTTGGAATGGAGTTCTATAGCGGATTGTTGGAGAGACATTAATTAAATTGGATACATATCAGATATCTGGACATCTGACCTGCGTCTAAATGCATAAATCTGATTCCCATTGGAAATACAAGCCACCACAGTGTGAGGGCGACACATTTTCCCATAAAAATAACTTTTCTTAAAGGGATACTCCACCCTTTTGTAATTAATCACTTACCACCATGTCGTTCAGCTTCATTCGTCTTCGGAACACAATTTAAGATATTTTAGATGAAAACTGGGAGGCTTGTGACTCCCAGTGACTGCATAGTAAATTGCACTGTCAAGGTCCATAAAAGTATGAAAGACATCGTCAAAACATTCCATCTGCCATCAGACGTGCAATCTGAATTTTATGATGCTATGAGAACACTTTCGTGACGCTTCCTGCAAGCGCATTCATGAGTTCACTAGCAGAGCACGACGCAAGCACGCCTCAGATGACGCATGACTTAAACGCCGTGACCTGCTGATGTTGAGGCCAGCGTATACCTAGATATGTAGACGTTAGCAGGTCACAAGCCTCCCGGTTTTCATCCAAAATATCTTAAATTGTGTTCCAAAGACGAAAGAAGCTTTTACGGGTTTGGAACGACATGGTGATTAATGACAAAATTGTATCCCTTTAAAGTTATAAGGCAGGTATATATGTATATATAAGGCATGCTGCAAACATTAATGACAGCTTTATCTAGTCCAGTGGTTCCTGATTGCACAGATACTATTTAAACTGAACAGAACTGGACGATGACATCATTAAATTCAATAATGAAATGCCTTTAACTGAAAATTGAGTGTTTAAACTTGTCATTTTACATTATTGACACACTATTTTCCAATTTTGATATTGTGAAGTTGCTTTGACACAATTTGTATTGTTAAAAGTGCTATACAGTCATGGCCAAAAATATTGGCACCCTTGCTAAATATGATCAAAGAAGGCTGTGAAAATTAATCTGCATTGTTAATTCTTTTGATCTTTTATTTAAAAAATTCACAAAAATTTCATTGGATAAGAATGTAAAGGGGGGGGGAGGGGTATCATTATGAAATAAATGTTTTTCTTAAATACATGTTGGACACAATTATTGGCACCCCTAGAAATTCTTATGAGTAAAATATCTCTGAAGTATATTCCCATTCATATTCACAATTTTGAGCACTCCAGGGTGATTATGAACATGAAATTATCCAGCCATGTCTTCCTGCTTCACGGAAATATAAATAGGAGGGAAAACAAAGCCCAAATTCCCCTAATCATCCATCACAATGAGAAAAACCAAAGAATATATTTCTGATGTGCAGCAAAAGATAACTGAGCTTCACAAATTAGTGAAGTGGCTTTAAGAAAAGAGCTAGAGCAGTGAAAATATCCATTTCCACCATCAGGGCAATAATTACGAATTTCCATTCAACATAAAATGTTATGAAACTGCCTGGAAGAGGATGTGTGGCTATATCGTCCTAATGCACGGTGAGAAGGAGAGCTTAAGTGGCTAAAGACTCTACAAGGACCACAGCTGGAGAATTGCAGAAAATAGTTGAGTCTTGGGGTTAGAAAACCTTTAAAAAAAATTGTCAAACAGCACCTACATCAGCACAAGTTGTTTGGGAGGGTTTCAAGAAAAATTCTCCTAGCTCATCCAAAAACAAACTCCAGCATATTCAGTTATCAGACACGACTGGAACTTCAAATGGGACTGGCTTCTATGGTCAGATGAAACTAAAAAAATTAGCTTTTTAGCAGCAAACACTCAAGATAGGTTTGGTGAACACAGGGATAAAAAGTACCCCATGTGTACAATGAAATATACTGCTGTATTTTTGATGTTGTGGGCCTATATTTCTGCTGGAGGTCCTGGACATCTTGTTTAGACACATGGCATCATGGATTCTATCAAATACCAACAGATAAAAAATCAACAAGTGACTGACTCTGTTAGAAATCTTATAATGGGCCATGTTTGGATCTTCCAACCGTACAATAATCCAAACACAAACCTCAAAAACAACACAAAATTGAGCACAAAACCAAACTTCTGCTATGGCTATTCCAGTCCTCTGACCTGAACCCTGTAGAAAATGAGTGGGGTGAACTGAAGAGAAGAAAAACCATCATGGAGCTGTGAATCTGAAGGATCTGGAGTGATTCTGGATGAAGGAATGGTCTCTGATCTCTTGTCAGGTGTTCTCTTACCTCAGAAATCATTAATCGTCCTATAAAGGGTATACCTTTACCGCGTAAATCCTTATAAACGCGAAGTGATGAAAGCTGAAGCAGAATATCTACTACAAAATGGTTTAGCGGTGCCAAGTCAAAGCCCATGGAGTTCCCCTTGTTTGTTGGTGCCTAAACCTGATTCCACGCTTCGTTTTTGTACAGATTACAGTCATGTTAATAGCCTTACAAATAGACTCTTTTCCTCTTCCTCGCATAGAGGATTGTGTGGATAGGGTGGGGTCTGCTGCTTTTGTAACCAAGCTGGATCTTCTAAAGGGTTATTGGCAAGTGCCTTTAGCCATTAACCCTCTGGGGTCTGAGGGTGTTTTGGGGGACTGGAGAAGTTTTGACATGCCCTGACATTTGTGCTTTTTTCAGTTGCTTATAAACATATAAATGGCTTAAAGTCTAATAACACTGTAATCAGCACAAACCGGGCTACAATAATATGTTAGCAGCATTTATGTACATGATTGTGTTTTTGAGAAAGCAACGTTTATGCGTGGTTAGTGAAAAACTATCATTTTGAAGTCACTGAAATAAGGCCATAAACAACATACAGAACATTTGTTCACAAGACATTTGAGAACTGGATCTTGTAGTCTATAGAGTTTTTGCTTCAGAATGATGTGAAAATCATCTTGTTTACTTGCGCACAGAAAACAATATATTGATTTAAATTTTCTTAGTCACTTTTTGAGTAGAAAAGGTCTATGCAAGGGGGCGTGAACTATTCTGGATAATGCTGTGATTCTCACCTGAGCAGACAAAGGCCCGCATAATGAGCTGCATAATGAGCCATTTAGTCAGGTGTGTGACAGAGGGAAGAGTTACAAGAAAGAATTTGAGGACAAAATAAATTCATATATTTTTTGTTTGTAGTTTGTTTAGAATACATTTAGCTATCACGCAAAATATCTTGAGATTCACTTGCGAGTGCAGTTAAACAGTTTATTAGGAACAATCAAAGCTGACTTTTTAGCATCATTACTCCAGTCACATGATCCTTCAGAAATCATTCTAATATTCTTATTTGCTGCTCAAAAACATTTATTATGGGGGATCACGTGACCCTTCGACGGCGATGCAAGCTTAGTCTTTCGCTCTGCTCACTTTGCCACATATTATATTATATTATAGTAAAATTTGAACCACTCTGCATTGGACCCATCATGAGTGCTAAGGCAGACAAAGGGGATCGGAAAAGAGAGATTGAGCAATCGCCAATGAAGAAAAAATTCAGAGATTCCGCCATCTCCAGAGAAGACCTCGACGATGCTATTGCTAGCCGTATTGAACTAGCATTTAAAGAGCAGCAAAGCACTTTGAATTCGGTTGTGAATTCGGCAGTAAGAGATGCGATGGACTCTGTACTGATTCCAGCATTGAGCGAACTGCGTGAGGACATACAAGCGACCAACAAGTCTGTTAAAGAGCTAAGAGAGGAGTTTGAGGCCATAGCTACCGCGGCGAAGCAGACACGTGACCGGTGCAGGAGGAACAACGTACGACTGGTGGGGCTGCCAGAGGGGGCTGAGGGATCCGACGCGGTTGGTTTCCTCAGAGTTAATCTTCCCAAGTGGATTCCTTCCTTGAGGGGCCGTGACATTGAGATTGACCGGGCGCACCGCATGTATGACGGCGGGAGAGGCTCCGATCGGCCGCGCTCTTTTATTTTTCGTGTACTGAGATGGCATGACAGATCTGATATCCTGAAGGGTGCTCGGCAGGCTTATCCGGTGAACTGAGCACAGAACAATGTCACACTACTATTTTTTCCCGACTTTAGTCCAGCTACAGCGATCAGGAGAAAGGCATTTGGTCCGGTTTTGAAGAAGATGACAGCGCTTGGCCTCCAGCCCTTCCTCATCTATCCGGCGGTACTTAAACTATGGCACAAAGGGGAACAGAAAAGCTTCGATTCCCCTCAGAAAGCGGAGGATTTTATCAGCTCCCTGTCTCAGCAGAAGACATATGCTCTGCGGGGCGGCGACGGGGGAACAGCGGCTGCTGTCTCTCTGGTCCAGCAGGAGGAACTTGATGGCCAGGATGGACATGGTTCTAGCTGCCCTAGTAGGGGATGATGGTAGGATGGACATGGACGCTTGCTAAGTCTATTTTTTGCTTTTTCTTCTCTCCTCTCTACTGCTGAGATATTGTCCCTATATATCTGGTACAACAATCTCGTTGCTGGTAAGACTGACACTCCTTTTTTTTTTCCTTTTTGGAGGGGACTAATTGAGAGTAGGTTTAATTAAAAATATTTTTTTGGCTGTGTGGGCCTTTCGGGAAGACATGTCTTGCGTTGAAGTGGATCGGTCACGAACCATCACTATTTTTGTTGCTCAGTCAGACCTATGTTCTCGGTCATGTGCGGTCTGAGTTGTTCCTTGTTTATGGTTGTTGGTTGTTCATGTTTTTATGTTGTTTTTACTTTTTACAACAGACATTTATACTTTTATTTATTTTACCTTATTTCTAAAGGGATTTTTCATCTAGGAGGTTTGGTATCTAAAATGCACATCAGCATTTACATGCTATTTACAGAATGGAAGTGCTTCTGTGTTTTTTTTTTCATTTATTGAATAAAATATTGGGATTATGAATATTCAATGCATACTCTAAATATTTTATCACTGAATGTGAATGGTTTAAATTCTGCTGTTAAACGAACCCGTGTGTTAGAATATTTACACCGTAAATCTATTTCCTGTGCCCTAATTCAAGAGACGCATTTAAAACAATCTGACGTGGCACGTTTTCAGAATAAATATTATAAATTAGCGGCTTTTTCCTGCACTCAAAATAAAACTAAGGGGGTGCTTATCCTTGTTAACTGAAAGTTAAATTTAACAATTGAACACCTTGGTAGTGATGAGAATTTAATTTTGCAATTGAACATGGGGTATTTCATAGAGATCAAAAACATCACTGACTTCATTACTTCTTAAAAAAGGGAAAGATCCATTAGATTGTTCCAGCTACAGACCGATTTCGCTTATCCCATGTGATCTTAAAATCTATGCTAAAGTTTTCGTATGGAGAAGGTAATTCATAGTCTGATCAAGGAGGACCAAACTGGTTTCATCAAGGGGCGCAATGCATCTGACAATATGTATCGACTCCTTCATATTCTTGACTTTGCAGACTCCCACCCGACCCCTTGTGCGGTCTTTTCACTTGATGCAGAAAAAGCCTTTGACAGGCTAGAGTGGAATTATATGTGGGCAGTTCTGCAATGTTTCGGCTTCGGTGAACACTTCATTTCTATGATCAAGATATTATACCACTCACCTGCAGCATCAGTCATAACTGGTAATATTATTTCCCCCCCGTTCCCTTTGCAGCGGGGAACAAGGCAGGGATGTCCGCTTTCCCCCTTATTGTTTTGTCTATCTCTTGAACCCTTAGCACAAGGCATCAGGAAATCTGACGTAGATTCATGATCATAATCATAGTATTTCGTTATACGCTGATGATATTATTCTATATTTAGACCACTTTGATGTTTCAGTCTCTAGTATAATTAAGGAATTTGATTATTTTAGTAGCTTATCAGGATATAAAATAAATTGGAGCAAATCTGCTTTAATGCCAATTAACAATGTTAAAGTTAATTCTTCTATTCCCTCATTTATCCCTATTAAGGAATCTTTCATCTATTTGGGCATTACCATATATAAAAACATTCATAAGATTGCCAGAGACAATTTTAATAATATTTTAGGTAAGGTCAAAAATGACATTCAAAGATGGAAGAATCTTAAAGTCTGTCTTCAAGGAAGAATCTCCACTGCTAAGATGAATTTGTTACCTCGATTTAATTATTTTTTTCTCTATGCTACCACTTTCTCCCCCTCCAGGTTACTTTAACCCTCTGGGGTCTGAGGTCATTTTGGGGCCCTTGAGATGTTTTGACATGCCCTGATATTTGTGCTTATTTCAGCTACTTAAAACATACTATTGACCAACATGTAATTTTTTTGGTATTCAGCACAAACTGTGCTACAATAATATATGACCAAGATGGATGTACATGTTTGCATTTTTTTGAAAAAACATATTATGCGTGGTTAGTAAGTTTTGGGGGAAAAAATATCGCTGAAATAAGGCCATAAAACCCACACTAAATAGTTGTGAATAAGACTTTTGAGTAATCAGTCTTGTAGGCTAGAATATTTACTTCAAAATGATGTGAAAATCATTCTGCTTACTCATTCACAGAAAACAATATATTGATTTAAATTTTTCAAGACATGTTTTGTCATCGAGGGTCTGTATGCGAGGGAGTGGCAATATTAAGTGAGTTTCACCTGAGAGACAAAGGGCCCTCCCCTAATGGCCCCTGATGGCCCATCAGTGTGACTGTGACTTTGAGGCAGGTAACAGAGAATGGGAGGAGATTGAAAAAAAGTTTTTTTTTAATTATTTGTATTTTATTTACAACACAGTATAATCAAAACATACATAATGAAGGTCAAAGACACATTACTGTGCACACTGATCTAACCACAGAGATGTGAACAGACTTTGAGTCATTCCTGCAACACAGTCTGTTCAACCAGTAAATCATACCTGATATTTACATGTGTTATTTAAGTGTTTCTACTTCTTTCCATGGATTCAAGAAGAAAAAACATAATCAGTAGTCAAGGAGCTTGTTTTAACATAGAATATCAGTGTAGTTGAACATCTGATGTTGGTACAGCGCTCTCAGAGGAAAACAGTTTGAAGAGACATCAGGATTCATCTGGTGCTGGTATCTGATTCAATAAAATACAAACAACCAAAAAAAAAAAAACATTTGTGAGCATGTTAATATCAGGAGCATCTGTATATATATAAGTTTTGTAGCCATAGACTCACACATGCTTTGTACTATCATAAAAAAAGAGAAAGAAATCTTATATCTGAGAAACTAATTATTATTGTTTAGCACTTTATTAAAATCTATTTCTGAACAGAGTAGGCTATTAATAATAAACATGTACTAAACATACTTAGACTCGTAGCATTCATCATGTTACAGTGTACACTCATATTGCTCTTATTGTTTTATATAGAGCATGAAAACATCATCGCGCCGTAAGAAATTTAAACACAATGAATTGCCTATCATATTCAAAATGTTTTACACGATTTCAAACATTGTAGTCAGGAATTATAGTTTGGGAAAAACCCAACTATGATTTTGTAGTCATATAGCCTAGTATGTATGATTTTATAGTAGCCTATGATATGATTCTGTAGCCACAGACTCAAACATGCTTTGTACAATAAAAGGATGTACTTTGTACTATAAAAATGATATTTTATATCTGAGAAACTAATTATTATTGTTTAACACGCTATTAAAATCTATTTGTGAACAGAGTATTAATAATAAACATGGTCTAAACATTCTTAGATGCGTAGCATTCATCATGTTGTCGCTTGGGAAAAACCCAACTAACTGTTAGTAAATCTGTTCAAGTTTATGTCACAATAAAACGGTAACTAATGCAAAAAAGAAACATTACTGACTCATCAGATTGATCTCCTCTACTGGATGAAATTGTGTTCTTCTTTTGAGGGAAATCCTGCCTTTACTCAGCGCGTCTTCCAGAAACAAACAGTAGCCGCGATGAGGATCTCCGCTCTTTGTTTGTTGGGCGTTTGCACGCGCGCACGTACCACGCAGCTATTTACGTTTGAACGGCGCAAGCCGCGCAGGGGCGGGATTTCATTAGAGATAATGAGTCAGACGGGACAGACTGAACATCGTGTTGGTTTCATACGGATTACTTCATAACAGAATGTTTGTTTTCGATAAGAACTTGCTTCATTTCAAAGTAGACACTTCAAGCTTTCTATAGATATAACTCCCATGTCTCTGTGTTGAGTATTTGCTGAGTTACAGTTAATTTTAGTGACACGTTTCTAAAGACAGAGAGCGCACCCTGTTTGTTTTCTTATTTTTCCAAAAGCAGTGTACACAAAAAAAAGTAGTCACTTAACAGTTTCGATTGATGTATGACACTTATTTGTGTGACCAAAATCAACAGAGTATTTTTAGTGTCTTTTGCACTGATCTTAAAAAAAAAGATCTGGTATCGCCGGCGATACCGTCGACCCTGGCGAGTTAAGGAGATCAGCTCCGTAATTTCTAAATTTATCTGGAATGATAAATGCCCCAGAATTAAACTTACCACATTACAACATCCTAATAGCGCAGGAGGACTGGCTGTACCAAATTTTGAACTGTATTATTGGTCGTTCCAGCTTAAGGCTCTTCATAATTGGGTTGATCCTCAATCTACAGTTTCTTGGAGAGTGATTGAAGCTGACAAGGTTAAACCAAATAGACTCCAAGATATTTTATTTACTGGCACAGGAAAAAAAGGGGATAATTATAAATTTGGTCCGGTTGTGGAAAACTCTATTAAAATCTGGAAAATGGTGGAACGTTGGATAGGAGGAACCTTCAAATTTTGTAACAGTACACCTTTATGGCACAATTTTAATTTCGTATGCGGAAATCGTCCATTTGTCCAACCCTCTTGGTCCTCTTTAGGAATAAACACGTGCGGTGATATATATGATAACCAGGGCCTATGTTCATTTCAGACATTAAGAACCAAATTTTTGGTTCTTAATGTCTACCAGCATCTGCATATTTTGTCTTTCTTCAATTACGTTCTGCTCTCAAAGCATATGGAGTTCCTTGGGCATCTCCCATCTCCTCTCATCCTATGCAGGATTGGATTGCACCATCTGCTGGTCGGCCGTCTGTTTCTTTAATATATAATAAGATTATTGATTGCATTACAAAACCTCTTTCTATTAAAACTATTTGGAATAGGGAATTATCTGACCTTAATTTATCTGTCGACTGGGAGAGAGTGTGGTCTAATCTCAGTTTAAAATAAAAAAAAATATGGCTCATCGTCTTATTCACTTCAAAGTCATTCATAGAGCATACATAACTCCTTACAAAAGATTTAAAATGAAACTACAACCGAATCTCAACTGCCATATATGTAATACTACATCATCAGGTACTTTTCTGCATATGTTTTGGGAATGTCCTGTCGTCATCAGTCTACGGACACATGTAAACCTGGTTTTATCATCCTTACTGCAAATTGATTGGTCTGTTAATCCAAGTTTGTGTCTTCTTAATGATGATTCTGGTCTCTGTATAAGTTCAATGCAAAAGAGAATGTTGTTTGCTGGTTTTACAGCTGCGAAGAAGACAATAATACAAAACTGGTGTACACCGTACATGTGTGGAAAAACATATTGGATCCGTAGCCTCCTGCAAATAGTGACTTATGAATGTACAACAGCACGAATCAATGGGGCCAAGCCTTCTACCATCGATGGTTGGCAGTGCTTTCTCTTTGGTATACGTGACTGTATAAGGAGTGACTTTTGTGTTTTTCTTGTCCTTCCCTCTCTCCCTCCCTTTGACTGGACTTTGAGATATTGAGTATGTGTCTGTTGTTTTTTTTTTGTTTTTTTTTTTTTTTATTTTGGATGTTATGTATGGAAAATAAAAAAATGTTAATAACAAAAAAAAAAAAAACATTTATTATTATTATTATTATTATGTTGAAAAGAGCTGAGAAGAATTTTTTTTTTTTATGAATAGAAAGTTCAGAAGAACAGCATCGTTTGTAACATGATAAATGTCTTTATCATCACTTGTGTGCTAAATAAAAGTTTTAATTTCTATATATACACTGACTCCAAGCTTTTGAATGGTATAGTGTATATTGTTACACTTGGAGTAAGACTGGAGTAATGATGCTGAAAATGTAGCTTTGATCACAGGAATAAAATATATTCAAATAGAAAGCAGTTATTTTAAATAGTAAAAATATTTGACAAAATTACTGCTTTAGCAAATACAACTTTGTAACGATCGGCCTTTTCGGGGTCAGATTTAAAATTTAAATTTAAAATGGGGTCAGATTAAACTGTGTGAGGGCTTTGAGTGTTTAAAAAGATGAGTCAGACAACAATGTTAAAAGTGAAAATCAAATATGTATTTACAATGTTCACAAGGGAGCTAAAACAACACAATAAGAAATCCTTAAAAGCACAGAGTCTTTCCGTTCCATACCATTAAAACAGTCCTTAAGAATTCCTGTGTGCTGTAAGTCCCAATGTGAATGTGAGAAGTGTCCACCGGTGTATATACAATCCAAAGAGGGTGAGAATCCAATAAAGTGAGTTTCTGGAAGGGTAAAGTCCTCAAAGGTAACTCCTCAATCCAGCCTTTGGTCAATGACCCCGATTGTTTTGCATGCTGCCTCCTTTATGCTGTCCCACTTCCTACTTCCTGTCATGTGATCAGTCACATGACAGGCAGACCCAGACTCATTTAAAGACATACACACATTAAAATGGTTAAGAGGAATAAAATGGCTAAGACAACATGAAAACCTATTAAAACTCAAATATACATAAAATCATTATAATATACTGAGCAGGTTAAAACATGTGTCCTGTGTGACAGTGTCACAACTTTATGTATTTTGGATCAAATAAATGCAGGCTTGGGGAGCAGAAGATAATTCTTTACAAAAACATTAAAAATCTTACTGTTCAAAAATGTTTGACTGGTGGTGTGTCATGTTGAAATATATAAATGAACATCACATAGGCTACCTGGCATTTCCATAGTGTATATTGTTTATATGCTCTGAAGGAAATAAAAAATAAAAAAAATTAACTAATATTTTGAAATTCTGGGTTATTTCTCTCAGCAGATCTTCTTCCAGAAACAGAAAGTAACCGGGATGAACTTTGTTCTTTGTTTGGAAGGACTTTGTTTGTTCACACGGAGGCGTTGTGGGCGTTTACATTCACGCGCGCCTCACATGGATGTTTGAATCTGAAAAGCGCGATTGGCGCATGGGCGTGACCACATTATATATAATGAGTTGAGACAGGAAAACTGGACATCGCGTTGGTTTCATATGGATTACTTTAACACAGAATATTTGTTTTGGACGTGACTTACTTCATTTAAAAGTAGACATTTCAAGCTTTCTATGCATATATTTCTCATGTATTTGGATTGTGGGCATGCCTTTTTGACAGCAAAAGATCTTCTTCTTCATGTGCCTATTTTAGCTGCTCCTGATTTTCGTTGGGCTTTTAAACTCGAGATAGATGCTAGGTTTTTCTGGTGCGGGGGCAGTACTTCTACAGCAAGATGACCAGGGTTTTGAGCACCGTGTTTGCTATTTTTTTTTTTTTTTAATTCTAAATGTCAAATTAACTATAGTACTGTGGAAAAAGAAGCTCTTGCATTGGATAGCACTGCAGCATTTTGAAATCTATCTCGGAGGTTGCGATCCAGTTGTTACGGTATATACAGACCATAATCCATTGCTGTTCTTGTCACGAATGCAAAATACAAATCAGCGGCTCATGCGTTGGGCGTTAGTGTTACAGGAATTTAATATGGATATTAAATATTGAAGAGGCTCTGAAAATATAGTCGCGGATGCGCTGTCCCGAGCCTATAGTGCTGAAAAGCGATTGAAGTATGTTGACGTAAGCTGTTCTCTCTCAGAGGAACAAAGAAACTGGTGGGGGTGTTATGTCCTGGGACGTATGTTTTTTCTTTAATGTGTTTTTTTTGGCATTTTTGTGTTTGTTCATTGTCTCTTTTGTTGTTTTTATTTTATGCACTGTGCAGATCGCGGCCACCTGCTGCTGATTTTCGGGATTTCCGGGCGCATATTCAAGATGAATATCTTCTGAAAAGTAACTTAGTTACTCAAGTAACTTAATTATTTAAATTGCTAATTAGGCTACATCTTAAAATCCCTATAAACCTTAATAGAAATTAAACTCTTTATTCTTTCAATTTGAGTCAAACATAGAATAGTTTAACCTTTTAGCTTTACAACTGTAATGCTTAAACATTTTTATTAAAAAAAAAAGTAACCTTCTTTGGTTAACAAATAGAAATACTCTGAATAACAAAATATCTGGAAAATAAAAAAGTTTAAGAACAGTTTATGTTAGTTTCATAAGGATTACATAATCAGGAATATTCCTTTTCAATTTGAATTCGTTCATTTAAAAGTAGACACTTAAAGCGTTCAGATACGAGAAAGACTGTACCTCGCTTTAGTTTCATACGGATTACATAATCAGAGAATATTTATTTTCGATTTGAATTTGTTCAATTTAAAAGTAGACACTTCAAGCTTTCAGATACTAATAAGTGAATATGCACTGCTAATAGAGAATAATAGACAACTAAATATGAAGGAAGATACTGAGTAAATCGCAGAAACAAATAAATGGAATGAACACAGAACAGCTGAATGCAATGCTGTTGAGCTGAATGTAGCAATGGAAGAGATTTCTATGGAAATGTTGCTTATGGGAACCACTTAATGGCTCTGGTGGAATTAACGATAAATAACTGCTTATTTATCTCTGAACAAATAATATAGCTATTATTCGTAATGCTGACCCCAAGTAAATGTTATCTAAACAGGTTAGAGAAACATAGGCTGCAGGTATAAACAAAGCCAAGGTCTTTAGGAAAGAGGTTTGGTAAGTTTATAATTATGTTCCACAGGCGGGTGATCAGTCCGGTGGTAGAGACGTCTTCCACTGGTGATGCAGACTGCGTACAGTGGGGAGGGCACAGAGTTGCGTTCCGGTAGCCGTTAATGCTGACCTGGAGGATGCTGAACTTCTGTTGTGCCACAAAGGGTCCTTAGAGCATGGACCGGCAGCTGGGTCAGATGGGTCTTCACGGGGTCCTTTGCAGCCTGGCTGCGTCGTTGAGGAGCCGTGGGTTTCAGGCAGTGTCTGCCACTGCGGAGGTCCTTTGCGGACTGGGCTGTGCTGCTTTCGGAGCGGCAAGAGTCAGACGGCGTCCGTCACTGCTGGGTCCTTTGCAAATGAAGAGCAGCCAAATGCGATAAAGAAGGTTTGCTCAGGAGCTGAGTTAAACCTTAGTAGACGAGGGGATCCGTTGCAACCCACACACGCACTCTGACGATCAGAGCTCTAGGAGGAGAGGACAACACAAGGAGGTAGAACACAGAAGGTAAGGCACACAGGGTAAGTATTAACTTGGAAGGATATAACTCTTGGTAGTTTGGTTCAGCGATGATAGAGTCCATGTTGTCAAAACGAGATCGGACAGTGTGGTGTGTTTGGTGAGGATCTTTATAGTGGGTGCTGATGAGGCTGTGATCAGGTGCAGGTGTGCGTGGTTAAAACTCCGGTGAGGTGGAACGCTGTGATTGGTGGAGTGAAGGGCCTGACTGATCCGTGACAGTACCCCCCTCTCCACGGCCCGCTCCTGAGGGCCGACCTCGTCTTGTCTGCCCCTGCTTCGGGGTGCTGGGCGTCCCAGACTCTCTCGCTCTCTCGGAACCAGTGGTCGATGGTGGGGACGTCCGATGGTTCACCTGACCAGGGAAACAGGTCACCCCACCCCACCCCACCCCACCCCTCTAGGGGTCAGCCAGCTGTTTTTTTCGTTGTTTTTGTTTTCCGTTTTTTTAATATATATATATATATATATATATATATATATACAGAATCTGAATTAAAATGTGTTTGATTCAAGCCTACATTTCAAAATTTTGTGTCATAAAATTTCTTGTTTTTAAGCAAATGTTGAATTTAGCCAGAGACAGGCGCTCAGAGCTGTCATATATCACAACGTTTCAGTGTTTTCAACCACATACTGTTTATTTTAGGTTTCAGACATATAAATGCACATAAGTACTAAAAAAACAATGCATTTAGAGTTTGTAAAATACACACTGATGTCTATGGAAGAGGTAATAATAATCCTTTCCATTATAATTCGACACGTTTTATTCATATCAGATACACATTGTGTAAGTAACTTTAATGTTTACTCTATTCTTCTCCCAGTTCACCAGCCACTTACTTTTAAGTATTTCAGGAGAAGTGCATGAATTCACGTGTTGTAAATCCAACAGATCCGATTCTCTGAACTGCGTCTGCGGCACAAACTAACATCGCGGCGCCCATCGCGCATACAGCTCGACTAACGCGATCGTTATAAAGGTGTTTAAACAACAATACACTTCCACTTGCATGTATTTGACAATCGGAATATCAGATATTTCATGCCATAGTTAACACATTTGTGAATATTCTGAATAAAAAAGGAAAAATGACATAAAAGCAGTTTAAGCAGATCATCATTCATTCAGCGCTGTTGCTGCTGCGGTGTGTCACGTGACAAGCAATGACGCGTCACCATGGAAACCATAAAGTGACACATTCTAAATAACGGTCGCCCCCCCTCCTCCTCAAGAATCCCGCCCCCCCTCTCAAAATATAGTTCCCACGTCCCTGCGTGTGACCAAGGACGTTGAGGTATGGGTAACGGATGGAGCTTGCTGGCTGGGAGATGACGGAAACTTTTGGAAATGGCACATTCTGGGCAGCCTCTCACAAACCTTCTCACATCCCTGGCCATGTTAGGCCACCAGAAGTGGTCTCGTAGCAGCGAGAGAGTTGCGTTGGCCCCTGGGTGGCCAGTACCAAGTGATGTGTGGGTGGTTTGAATCAATGGAGTTCGCTGCGTTCTGGGCACATACTGGAAGTTTTGTGGGCAGCCCGGCGGATTAGCGGGTGGCGTGGTTGAGGCTACTGGAGGAGAGGTCCACTGAATGGGGCTGGCTATGATTATCGGAGGCAGTATATGTTCGGGTTCATGGTTGTTGTTGTCTGGGTTGTGGATCCGGGATAGAGCGTCTGCTTTGACATTTTTGGTACCAGGTCTGTAGGAGATTTTGAAATGGAACCGGGTGAAGAATAATGCCCATCTTGCCTGTCTTGGGTTGAGCCGTTTAGCGTTACGAAGGTATTGTAGATTTTTATGGTCTGTGAGAACTAGAAATGGGTGTTTTGCCCCCTCCAGCCAGTGCCTCCACTCTTCAAGAGTTTTTTGGAAAAGTAGGCACATGGATGGAGTTTGGGAGGCTTCCCCTGCTGCTGTGATAGGACGGCTCCTACGCCCGTGGTGGATGCGTCCACTTCCACTACAAACGGTAATTCGGGGTTTGGGTGTGCGAGGAGTGGTGTGTTGGTAAAGGCAAGTTTCAAATTTTCAAAGGCTTCTAGGGCTTTTGGGTTCCAGGTGAGGGTCTTGGTCTTTCCTTTAAGTAGATCTGTGAGTGGACTGGAGACGGAACTGTAATTGGAAATGAATCGGCGATAGGAAGTGAATCTTTACGCTTAAGGAAGATTAAGGATAAGAGTCCAACACCGTGGTATAATGAGCACACTCGCACCCTAAAGAGAGCAGCCCGGAAAATGGAGCGCAGCTGGAGGAAAACTAAATTAGAGGTATTTCGTTTAGCTTGGCGGGAAAGTACCCTATCCTACAGAAAAGCATTAAAAACTGCTAGATCTGATTACTTTTCGTCTCTTCTAGAAGAAAACAAACATAACCCCCGGTATTTATTCAATACAGTAACTAAATTAACGAAAAATCAAGCATCAACAGGTGTTGGCATTTCCCAAGAGCATAGCAGTAATGACTTTATGAACTACTTCACTTCCAAGATCGATACTATCAGAGATAAAATTGTATCCCTGCAGCCGTCAGCTACAGTATCGCATCAGATAGCGCACTATAGACCCCAGTCTACTGTGGGAGAGGAAGAATTGTATAAACTTGTTAAATCATCTAAACCAACAACATGTATGTTAGACCCGATTCCATCTAAACTACTAAAAGAGCTGCTTCCAGAAGTCATAGATCCTCTTTTGGCTATTATTAATTAATCATTGTCATTAGGATATGTCCCCAAAACCTTCAAATTGGCTGTTATTAAGCCTCTCATTAAAAACCACAACTTGACCCCAAAGATCTAGTTAATTACAGACCGATCTCAAATCTCCTTTTCTGTCAAAGATACTAGAAAGGTAGTATCCTCACAATTATATTCCTTCCTAGAGAAAATGATATCTGTGAGGAATTCCAGTCAGGATTTAGATCGTATCATAGTACTGAGACTGCTCTCATTAGAGTTACAAATGACCTGCTTCTATCATCTGATCGTGGTTGTATCTCTTTATTAGTTCTACTGGATCTTAGCGCTGCGTTCGACACTATCGACCACAACATTCTTTTGAATAGACTACAAAACTTTGTTGGCATTAGTGGAAGTGCCTTAGCATGGTTCAAATCGTACTTATCTGACCGCCATCAGTTCGTAGCAGTGAATGAAGAGGTATCATATCGATCACAAGTGCAGTATGGAGTACCTCAAGGCTCAGTACTAGGGCCGTTACTTTTCACGCTCTATATGTTACCCTTGGGAGATATTATCAGGAGACATGGTGTTAGCTTTCACTCAAAAGCATATCTAAATTGCGACCAATGCTCTCAACGTCAAATGCAGAAATGTTAATTCATGCGTTTATGACCTCAAGGTTAGACTATTGTAATGCTTTATTGGGTGGTTGTTCTGCACGCTTGATCAACAAACTACAGTTAGTCCAAAATGCAGCAGCTAGAGTCCTTACTAGAACCAGGAAATATGACCATATTAGCCCGGTTCTGTCAACACTGCACTGGCTCCCTATCAAGCATCGGATAGATTTTAAAATCTTGTTAATTACTTATAAAGCCCTGAATGGTTTAGCTCCTCAGTACTTGAGCGAGCTCTTATCGCATTATAGTTCTCCACGTCCGCTGCGTTCTCAAAACTCTGGCCGTTTGATAATACCTAGAATATCAAAATCGACTGCGGGCGGCAGATCCTATTCCTATTTAGCACCCAAACTCTGGAACAGTCTACCTAACACTGTTCGGGAGGCAGACACACTCTGTCAGTTTAAATCTAGATTAAAGACCCATCTCTTTAGCCTGGCTTACACATAACACATTAATACGCTTCTATTATTCAAATCCGTTAAAGGATTGTTAGGCTGCATTAATTAGATCAACCGAACCGGGAACACTCCCCATAACACACGATGTACTCGTTACATCGTAAGTTGAATGGCATCTACGCTAATATTTGTCTGTTTCTTTCCTAGTCTGTTTCTCAGTCCGTATCCGATCAGATGGTGGATCAGCACCAAGAGATGATGTCTACAGCCCTGATCGTCAGCGGAGACCAGGACACCCAGATGACCCCCAGAGATATATCCCCAGATATATCAACCAAAAATAACAAAATAACAAAAATATAATAAAATACCTAACTACATAATACTACTATTGTTAGAAATTGCAACAAAATTAAAATAGAAATATAAACTTTTGAACTGCGGGTTTCGTCTGGTCAGAGGAGAACTGGCCCCCCGACTGAGCCTGGTTTCTCCCAAGGTTTTTTTTCTCCATTCTGTCACAGAGGGAGTTTTGGTTCCTTGCCGCTGTCGCCTCTGGCTTGCTCAGTTGGGGACACTTAATTTCTAGCGATTATCGCCGATTTGATTGCACAGATACTATTTAAACTAAACCGAGCTAGACAATGACATCTCTGAATTGAATAATGAAATGCCTTTAACTGAAAATTGAGTGTTTAATCTTATCATTATACATTACTGACACTCTATCCTCCAATTTGATACTGTTAAGTGCTTTGACACAATCTGTATTGTAAAAGCGCTATATAAATAAAGGTGACTTGACTTGACTTGATAGAAGTTTGAGAAGCCTAGGAATCATTGTAGTTCTTTGATGTTGGTAGGGGTTGGCCAGGTGGTGACTGCTTCCACCTTCCCCTTGTCCATGCAGACGCCACGGTGGTCAATGATGTATCTCAGAAAGTGCACGGAGGGTTGGTGGAAGGTGCATTTTTCAGCTTTGAGGTACAGTCGATGGTGTCGGAGTTTCTGGAGGACCTCCGCAACGTGGTGGCGATGGTTGGCCAGGCTCCGGGAGTAGATGAGGATGTCATCTATATATACGATTACAAATCGATTTAGGAACTCCCAGAGCACCTCATGCATGATTCCCTGAAACACAGAAGGAGCGTTGACGAGCCCATATGGCATCACCCGGTATTCATAATGGCCGGTAGGGGTTATGAAGGCGGTTTTCCACTCGTCTCCTTTTCTTATGCGAATGAGGTTGTAGGCGCTGCGGAGGTCCAATTTTGTGAAGATGGTGGCGCGGCGTAGTTGTTCTAATGCTGCTGGGACAAGGGGAAGAGGATAGCGATACTTGATTGTGATGCCGTTGAGTTTCCGGTAGTCAATACAGGGGCGTAGGCCGCCGTCCTTCTTTGCAACGAAGAAAAAGCTGGAGGCAGCAGGGGAGGTAGATGGTACGATGTATCCTTGTTGTAGTGCCTCCTCAATGTACTCCTCCATGGCCTTTTGTTCTGGTGGTGAAAGGGGGTAAATTCTTCCCTGTGGTACCGGCTCACCCGGAAGGAGGTCAATCGCGCAGTCCCATGGCCGGTGTGGTGGTAGCTGGGCAGCCCTTTTTGGACAGAAGACGTCTCTAAAGTGGGAATAGCAGGAAGGGATGTCGACGGATAGTTTTTCTTGAGGGCTCTCAGTGGAGGTGGTGCAAACTGTTATCTGTGTCGGCACTTGACGGGTAGGTTGAGGTAAATTTGGGAAGCAGTGAGGAAAGCACTTCTCACCCCACTTTAGGACTTCTCCTGTCCTCCAAGACAGATGTGGGTCGTGCTGCACCAGCCACGGGCGACCCAAGATGATGTCCACTGTCAAACCCTCCAGAACCAGCAATTGGATCTCCTCCCGATGCAATTGACCAATTTGTAGCTGTACCAGTCCGGTACAGAGATGGACGGAGTCTTGGGTTAGTGGTTGACCAGTTATGGATTGTGCTTCATAAGTATTCGGCATGTTCGAGGTAGGGATTCGGAGCTGCTGGAGGAGGTTCCCCGAGATGAAGTTCCCCGCGGAACCAGAGTCGAGGAGGACGGTGACTGAAAGGACATATGAGCAGGCAGTAAGCAGAGCACGTGTTGATAGAGGTTTGAGTTTAGGAATGGTGGGAAGTACGGAACTCACCAAGATTCGTTGTGGTCGTAGGGGACACTCCAGAATGCGGTGTCCGTTATCTCCACAGTATAAGCACAATCCCTGGATAATCCGTCTTTGGCGCTCAGGTAGCGTTAAGCGAGTTGAGTCGATTTGCATGGGTTCTGGAGGGTCGTTTGTCTCTGGTCGGCGAGGAGGAGGAGTAGCAATGGCTGAAGGTGGATCCGGGGAGCAAGATTGAATACGGTTGGAACATCGGATGGCTAGTTGGATAAATTTTTCCAACCCATAGGTGTCATCATACGCACTGAGATGTAGTCGTAGGCGGGGGTTTAATCCTTGTCGGAAGGCCGTGATGAGCGATGGCTCATTCCATCCACTGGCGGCTGCAAGGGTCCTGAATTGTAGTGCGTATTGATGGATAGGGTTGGTACCCTGACGGAGTTGATATAGCTGCTCACCTACGGTTGAATCTCCAGGAGAGCTGCTGAACACCTCTTTGAAATGGTGGATGAAGTTTGCAAAGGTGTATGTAGCGGGTCCTGCCTGGCTGAGAATGGTTTCTGCCCATTTGAGAGCAGGACCAGTGAGGGAGGTGACTACAAACGCTATCTTGACTTGATCCGTGGTGAACACGTGGGGATGTAAATTCATCGTCAGGGTACACTGCATAAGGAAACCATTGCATTCCTCCGCCGAACCAGAGAAGGGCGTTGGTCGGGCCATGGGACTGGCGAAGACGATCGGTGAAGGAGTGCTCGTAGCGGCGTGAGATGGTTGTGGTGGTTGTGGAGCTGGTGGTGCCGTTGGTGTGGATGGTTGTGATAATACCTTCTTCAGAGAATCCACCAGCTCTTGAAAAGGGTCCGGGGTGCTCATCCTGTTTGTGAAGGTGTGCGGTCCGATCTTCTGTTATGATATAGGCTTGGACACGGAGGTAAGAGGTGAAACAGTAGTGACTTTATTTAAACAGGTGGAGCACTCTAGTGTGTATTCTTGATAGCGAGGTGAGTAGATGATCTTTGAAGTGTATAACTCAAGGAGTGATGAGAAATGCTGACGGTGTACTTTTCCCACAGCGTTCTGGAAGACGAGACGAGGGGATCCGTTGCAACCCACACACGCACTCTGACGATTGGAGCTCTAGGAGGAGAGGACAACACAAGGAGGTAGAACACAGAAGGTAAGGCAAACAGGGTAAGTATTAACTTGGAAGGATATAACTCTTAGTATATATATAGGTAGTTTGGTTCAGCGATGATAGAGTCCACGTTGTCAAAACGAGATCGGACAGTGTGGTGTGTTTGGTGAGGATCTTTATAGTGGGTGCTGATGAGGCTGTGATCAGGTGCAGGTGTGCGTGGTTAAAACTCCGGTGAGGTGGAACGCTGTGATTGGTGGAGTGAAAGGCCTGACTGATCCGTGACAGCGCCTATTATTGTTTTATTTTTTCTCATTCCATTTAATTTCTCTCACTCCGTTTTTCACGAGTTCATCAAAAAACAGTGGTAAGTGAATCATTCTTCAATCAGGGTGAGTAATGGCTTCTTCTCCTGCTATTGTTGTTTGCACTGTTTGCCACATGTATAGTTTATCTCTTTCTGTCAGCGACGAGGGATTCACATGTGATAAAGGTAGGGAAATAGTTAGGCTGACAGAGAAGATTTCAGAATTAGAGACACGCATCCAAACTTTAGTTGAGGACAGTAAGAATGTGAGGGCTGTAGATACTGCTTTGAACGTGACAAGCTCAAGGAGTCCTGTCGCTTTTAACAATCGCTTTTAACAATACAGATTGTGTCAAAGCACTTACCAGTATCAAATTGGAGGATAGAGTGTCAGTAATGTACAAGATTAAACACTCGATTTTCAGTTAAAGGCATTTCATTATTGAATTCAGAGATGTCATTGTCTAGCTCAGTTTAGTTTAAATAGTATCTGTGCAATCAAATCGGCGATAATCGCTAGAAATTAAGTGTCCCCAACTGAGCAAGCCAGAGGTCGACAGCGGCAAGGAACCAAAACTCCCTCTGTGACAGAATGGAGAAAAAAAAACAAACAAACAAAAAAAACCTTGGGAGAAACCAGGCTCAGTCGGGGGGCCAGTTCTCCTCTGGCCAGACAAAACCCGCAGTTCAATTCCAACCGCAGCCATGTCAGATTGTGATAAGCTGATAGAGCTGATAAAATGTAAAAATTGTAACTTGAATGCAATGTAAGTCGCTTTGGATAAAAGCGTCTGCTAAATGCATAAATGTAAATGTAAATGTAAATGTGTAAAGGCCTTATCTGATTCCCATGGTCTTGTCCTGATGGAGCATTTTAATTTATAATTTAATGTATTTGTTATATTTGTGTTTCATTCATTATTTGAAGTTTTTCATTTATATGATTTATTCATTTGCTATAATTGTAATGTATAGTTTAATGCATTTATTGTCTATTTTTATAATATATATTTGTTTGTTTTATTATAATTTAAATTAATAGTTTAATTCATTTAATATATTTCTGTTATATATATATATATATATATATATATATATTTTTTTTTTTTACACTATTTATTATTTTAGAAGGTATTTATTCATTTTTTTCATATTTGTATATTGTATATTGAAAGTGCTCTAGTTATTGGCGATTCTATTGTATGGAACGTGAAAATAGGAGGAGCGTCTCGCTGCAGAACACAAGATCCAGGGGGCGTGGTTGGATCCAGATCCAACTCCTCCCACCTTACATACAGTGGGTACGGAAAGTATTCAGACCCCCTTAAATTTTTCACTCTTTGTTATATTGCAGCCATTTGCTAAAATCATTTAAGTTCATTTTTTTTCCTCATTAATGTACACACAGCACCCCATATTGACAGAAAAACACAGAATTGTTGACATTTTTGCAGATTTATTAAAAACTGAAATATCACATGGTCCTAAGTATTCAGGCCCTTTGCTGTGACACTCATATATTTAACTCAGGTGCTGTCCATTTCTTCTGATCATCCTTGAGATGGTTCTACACCTTCATTTGAGTCCAGCTTTGTTTGATTATACTGATTGAACTTGATTAGGAAAGCCACACACCTGTCTATATAAGACCTTACAGCTCACAGTGCATGTCAGAGCAAATGGGAATCATGAGGTCAAAGTCAAGTCAAGTCAAGTCACCTTTATTTATTTAGCGCTTTTAACAATACAGATTGTGTCAAAGCACTTAACAGTATCAAATTGGAGGATAGAGTGTCAGTAATGTATAATGATCAGATTAAACACTCAATTTTCAATTAAAGGCATTTCATTATTGAATTCAGAGATGTCATTGTCTAGCTCAGTTTAGTTTAAATAGTATCTGTGCAATCAAATCGGCGATAATCGCTAGAAATTAAGTGTCCCCAACTGAGCAAGCCAGAGGCGACAGCGGCAAGGAACCAAAACTCCCTCTGTGACAGAATGGAGAAAAAAAAAAACCTTGGGAGAAACCAGGCTCAGTCGGGGGGCCAGTTCTCCTCTGACCAGACGAAACCCACAGTTCAAAAGTTTATATTTCTATTTTAATTTTGTTGCAAGTTCTAACAATAGTAGTATTATGTAGTTAGGTATTTTATTATATTTTTAATTATTTTGTTATTTTTTTAGTTTTAATGTATTTTAATCTAGGTTTTCGCTGGGGATATGTCTCTGGGGGTCATCTGGGTGTCCTGGTCTCCGCTGACGATCAGGGCTGTAGACATCATCTCTTGGTGCTGATCCACCATCTGATCGGATACGAACCTGAGAAACAGAATAGGAAAGAAACAGACAAATATTAGCGTAGATGCCATTCTTCTTACGATGTAACAAGTACATCATGTGTTATGGGGAGTGTTCCCGGTTCCGGTTGATCTAATTAATGCAGCCTAACAACCCTTTAACGGATTTGAATTATAGAAGTGTATTAGTGTGTTATGTGTACGCCAGGATAAAGAGATGGGTCTTTAATCTAGATTTAAACTGACCGAGTGTGTCTGCCTCCCGAACAGTGATGGGTAGATTGTTCCAGAGTTTGGGTGCTAAATAGGAAAAGGATCTGCCGCCCGCAGTCGATTTTGATATTCTAGGTATTATCAAACGGCCAGAGTTTTGAGAACGCAGCGAACGTGGAGGACTATAATGCGATAAGAGCTCGCTCAAGTACTGAGGAGCTAAACCATTCAGGGCTTTATAAGTAATTAACAAGATTTTAAAATCTATCCGATGTTTGATAGGGAGCCAATGCAGTGTTGACAGAACCGGGCTAATATGGTCATATTTCCTGGTTCTAGTAAGGACTCTAGCTGCTGCATTTTGGACCAACTGTAGTTTGTTGATCAAGCGTGCAGAACAACCACCCAATAAAGCATTACAATAGTCTAACCTTGAGGTCATAAACGCATGAACTAACATTTCTGCATTTGACGTTGAGAGCATAGGTCGCAATTTAGATATGTTTTTGAGATGAAAAAACGCAGTTTTACAGATGCTAGAAACATGGCTTTCAAATGAAAGATTGCTATCGAACAGCACACCTAGGTTCCTGACTGATGAAGAAGAATTTACAGAGCAGCCATCAAGTGTTAGATAATGTTCTAGGTTATTACATGTGGGGTTTTTAGGTCCGATAATTAACACCTCTGTTTTTTCAGAATTTAGCAGTAAAAATTACTTGTCATCCAGTTTTTATATCGACTATGCATTCCGTTAGTTTCTCAATTTGGTGTGTTTCACCGGGCAAAGAAATATAGAGCTGAGTATCATCAGCATAACAGTGAAAGCTAACACCATGTCTCCTGATAATATCTCCCAAGGGTAACATGTAAAGCGTGAAAAGTAACGGCCCTAGTACTGAGCCTTGAGGTACTCCATACTGCACTTGTGATCGATATGATACCTCTTCATTCACTGCTACGAACTGATGGCGGTCAGATAAGTACGATTTGAACCATGCTAAGGAGCTTCCACTAATGGCAACAAAGTTTTGTAGTCTATTCAAAAGAATGTTGTGGTCGATAGTGTCGAACGCAGCGCTAAGATCCAGTAGAACTAATAAAGAGATACAACCACGATCAGATGATAGAAGCAGGTCATTTGTAACTCTAATGAGAGCAGTCTCAGTGCTATGATACGATCTAAATCCTGACTGGAATTCCTCACAGATATAATTTTCTCTAAGAAGGAATATAATTGTGAGGATACTACCTTTCTAGTATCTTTGACAGAAAAGGAGATTTGAGATTGGTCTGTAATTAACTAGGTCTTTGGGGTCAAGTTGCGGTTTTTATGAGAGGCTTAATAACAGCCAATTTGAAGGTTTTGGGGACATATCCTAATGACAATGATGAATTAATAATAGCCAAAAGAGGATCTATGACTTCTGGAAGCAGCTCTTTTAGTAGTTTAGATGGAATCGGGTCTAACATACATGTTGTTGGTTTAGATGATTTAACAAGTTTATACAATTCTTCCTCTCCTACAGCAGAGAATGAATGGAATTGCTCCTCAGGGATCTATAGTGCGCTATCTGATGCGATACTGTAGCTGATGGCTGCAAGGATACAATTTTATCTCTGATAGTATCGATCTTGGAAGTGAAGTAGTTCATAAAGTCATTACTGCTATGCTCTTGGGAAATGCCAACACCTGTTGATGCTTTATTTTTCGTTAATTTAGTCACTGTATTGAATAAATACCGAGGGTTATGTTTGTTTTCTTCTAGAAGAGACGAAAAGTAATCAGATCTAGCAGTTTTTAATGCTTTTCTGTAGGATAGGGTACTTTCCCGCCAAGCTAAACGAAATACCTCTAATTTAGTTTTCCTAACGCGGTTCATGTTTGTAACAGTACTCTTGTGGTGTAGACTCGTTTAAAGTAATGTAATCATCTTGTTTTAGCCAGGTTTCTGTCAGACAAAGCACATCTAGTTTATGGTCAGTGAACATATCATTTACAAAAAGTGCTTTTGAAGAAAGGGATCTAATATTCAATAAGCCAAGCTTTATCATGTCTTTATCTGTATTATATCGGTTTCTTATTTGTTGAACATCAATTAAATTGTTACTATTACTTTGGTTTGGATGTTTTCTGTATTTTCTAGTTCGGGGAACAGACACAGTCTCTATAGAGTGATATCTAGGTGAAAAAGTTTCTATGTGCTGAGAGTTAACTGATTTTGGTGACGTGAGGCGGCTAGCAGACGATCGGTTTAGCCAGTCTGTCTGCTTCCTGACCTGGGCTCCAGTTAGTCAAGTACGAACTCTAAGACTATGTGCCATATTTCTAGAGAGAAGAGCGGCACCACCCCAGGAGGGATGAACACCATCTCTTTTCAACAGGTCAGGTCTGCCCCAAAAATTCTTCCAATTGTCTATAAAGCCTATGTTATTTTGCGGGCACCACTTAGACATCCAGCCATTGAGTGATGACAGTCTGCTATGAATCTCATCACCCCGGTAAGCAGGGAGCGGACCAGAGCATATTACAGTGTCTGACATCGTACTTGCAAGTTCACACACCTCTTTAACATTATTTTTGGTGATCTCCGACTGGCGAAGTCGAACATCATTAGCGCCGACGTGGATAACAATCTTACTGAATTTACGTTTAGCATTAGTCAGCACTTTTAAATTTGCCAAGATGTCAGGCGCTCTGGCTCCTGGTAAACAATGGACTATGGTGGCTGGTGTCTCTATTTTCACGTTCCGTACAATAGAATTGCCAATAACTAGAGCACTTTCATCAGGTTTTTCAGTGGGTGCTTCACTGAGTGGGGAGAACCTGTTTGATGTTTTAATCGGAGCGGAAGAGCGGTGTTTTGACCCGCGACTATGCCGCCTCACTGTCACCCAGCTGCCCTGCTGCACAGGCTCAACCGGAACCGAACAATGTACAGGACTCCCTGAACTAGTCGCATCCAAAACAGTATCTACAGCCCTCATATTCTTACTATCCTCAACTAAAGTTTGGATGCGTGTCTCTAGTTCTAAAACCTTCTCTGTCAGCCTAACTATTTCCCTGCATTTATCACATGTGAATCCCTCGCTGCTGACAGAGACAGATAAACTATACATGTGGCAAACAGTGCAAACAACAATAGCAGAGGAACTGCCTGAAGAGCTCAGAGACAGAACTGTGGCAAGGCACAGATCTGGCCAAGGTTACAAAAAAATGTATGCTGCACTTAAGGTTCCTAAGAGCACAGTGGCCTCCATAATCCTTAAATGCAAGACGTTTGGGACGACCAGAACCCTTCCCTAGAGCTGGCCGTCCGGCCAAACTGAGCTATCGGGGGAGAAGAGCCTTGGTGAGACAGGTAAAGAAGAACCCAAAGATTACTGTGACTGAGCTCCAGAGATGCAGTCGGGAGATGGGAGAAAGTTGTAAAAAGTCAACCATCACTGCAGCCCTCCACCAGTCAGGGCTTTATCTCCTCAGTGCAAGACACATGAAAACCTGCATGGAGTTTGCTAAAAAACACCTGAAGTACTCCAAGATGGTGAGAAATAAGATTCTCTGGTTTGATGAGACCAAGATAGAACTTTTTGGCCTTAATTCTAAGCGGTATGTGTGGAGAAAACCAGGCACTGCTCATCACCTGTCCAATACAGTCCCAACAGTCAAGCATGGTGGTGGCAGCATCATGCTGTGGGGGTGTTTTTCAGCTGCAGGGACAGGACGACTGGTTGCAATCGAGGGAAAGATGAATGCGGCCAAGTACAGGGATATCCTGGACGAAAACCTTCTCCAGAGTGCTCAGGACCTCAGACTGGGCTGAAGGTTTACCTTCCAACAAGACAATGACCCTAAGCACACAGCTAAAATAACGAAGGAGTGGCTTCACAACAACTCTGTGACTGTTCTTGAATGGCCCAGCCAGAGCCCTGACTTAAACCCAACTGAGCATCTCTGGAGAGACCTAAAAATGGCTGTCCACCAACGTTTACCATCCAACCTGACAGAACTGGAGAGGATCTGCAAGGAGGAATGGCAGAGGATCTCCAAAACCAGGTGTGAAAAACTTGTTGCATCTTTCCCAAAAAGACTCATGGCTGGATTAGATCAAAAGGGTGCTTCTACTAAATACTGAGCAAAGGGTCTGAATACTTAGGACCATGTGATATTTCAGTTTTTCTTTTTTAATAAATCTGCAAAAATGTCAACAATTCTGTGTTTTTCAGTCAATATGGGGTGCTGTGTGTACATTAATGAGGAAAAAAAAAGAACTTAAATGATTTTAGCAAATGGCTGCAATATAATAAAGAGTGAAAAATTTAAGGGGGTCTGAATACTTTCCGTGCCCACTGTATACTTAAACCTACACGTCTCCACCCCCTGATCCCTAAACCCACCCATCTCCACCCCTAAACCTACCAATCTCCACCCACTAGACGTGGATCCATCCCCAATTACAAGACACCATCCCCCAGCACTGTGATGAATCAACAACTGGCAGACAATCTGAATGAGTTCTACTGCAGGTTTGAAAAAACACCATTCACACAAACATCTCGACAGACGAGGGACTTATGTGAGGATCCTGTTTGTAGACTTCAGCTCCGCTTTTAACACCATCATCCCTTCACTCCTCCAGCCCAAATTAACTCAGCTATTCATCCCCACCTCTGTCTGTCAGTCGATCAACAGCTTCCTGACAGACAGGCAGCAGTTAGTAAAGCTTGGTAAATTCTCATCCAGCACCCGTACGATCAACACTGGTGCCCCCCAGGGTTGCGTCCTCTCCCCACTGCACTTCTCCCTCTACACGAATGACTGCACATCTAAAGACCCCTCTGTCAAGTTCCTGAAGTTTACAGATGACACCACAGCCATCGGCAGGACGGTGACGAGTCTGCTTACAGACAAGAGGTTGAACAGCTGGCTGTCTGGTGCAGTCTTAACAACCTGGAGCTGAACACGCTCAAAACTGTGGAGACGATCATGGACTTCAGGAGAAACCCCCCTACTCTCCCCCCACTCACCATCATGAACAGCACTGTTATTGCAGTGGAGTCATTCAGATTCCTGGGCACCACAATTTCTCAGGACCTGAAGTGGGATAATCACATTGAGTCCATTGTGAAAAAGGCCCAGCAGAGGTTGTACTTCCTTCGGCAACTGAGGAAGTTCAACCTGCCACAGGAGCTGCTGAAACAATTCTACTCTGCCATCATTGAATCTGTCCTCTGCACTTCAATAACTGTCTGGTTCAGCTCAGCAACCAAATCTGACCTCAGAAGACTACGGAGGGTAGTCTGGACTGCTGAGCGAATCATTGGTACAACCCTCCCCACTCTCCAAGAACTGCACTCATCCAGAGTGAGCAAAAGGGCTGGCAAAATCACTCTGGACCCCTCACATCCAGCAAACTCCCTCTTTGAACTGTTGCCGTCTGGCCGACGCTACAGAGCTCTGAGCACCAGAACGGCCAGGCACAGGAACAGTTTCTTCCCTCAAGCAATCCATCTCATAAACAGTTGACAATAAACGTGGAACACACAACACTATTATACATTATTTACTTAATACACATACTTATTTACATTTCAAATTTGCACATATCATACCTGTACATACATAATTGTCTATATTATATAGTGTTTTTGCTATTTTGTGCATTGTCTATTTTGTATATTATTCTTTTTATTATCTGTGTCCTGTCCTGTCGCTGTCATTCTGTTGTACTGTGGAGCTTCTGTCACTATAACAAATTCCTCTTATTTGTGTAAATATACCTGGCAATAAAGCTCATTCTCATTTTTCTTCTACTACATCATATTGATATTCGTACTGTCATTAAATGCCACAGTTTAATGGGTAAATAAATTTATCAGAGACAGAAATTCAACACACACACACACACTGTTAGGCTTTTATTTGTGCATGTAACATGAATCGATCAATGAAATGTCTAGTGAATGCTTTGTCCGATGGAACCTCTTTCACAGGCTTTTAGCTGCTTTATTTTTTCTGTGTAAGATGGAAGTTGGACAGTGAATAGTCTGCTGGAAATTGAAGTCATTGTGAATGAGAATATTTTGAATGTTATTTTTCTCTTATACTTTATTCTCGTAATTATTTATTCTGCCTGTGTAGTTGTGATTTTTATGGTACTGCAACATTTAACCCAGGGGTTGCCAGAGTTCAGCTCCAACCCTAATCAAACACACCTGAATCAGCCAATCAAGGTCTAGGGGTTCCTATAAAGCTACAGGCAGGTGGGTTTTTGTCAAGGCAGGACTCTGCAGGACTGTGTCTCTCCGGGCCACCCTTGATGTAACCTGTGGAAAGTTTTAAATTGAGTTTGATTATGAGCTAGTCAAGAGTTGTTTTCATTAATGAGTGCTGTTGGAGGCGGGACTCAGAACGCATGCATTTTGACTGTGTGACTTATCAAGAGAAACCGCTTCAGAGCAGAGTATTCAGCATGTATTGTGAATGTATGTTTCCATAATTGTGCTACTTTATTTTATTAGTAGTGCACTTCTTTTCAGTTAAGACTCAATGCTGGCATGTTCTAAAAGAACTTGATTCTTATTTTCTTCACAAACGATAGTGAATAAAATAAGTTCACTGATTTTTCAAATGCTTCATTGTCGCTGGAAATGGGTGAGTAACAGTCAGAAGTTCACCCTCATAAACCTTGTATAGGTTTATTTATATATTTGTTTCTGAGCTGTGCTGAATAATAAATGTTTAAATTGTGGATGCAGACCAAACGCAGTGGTTGCAAAGCATTGCTGTGCATGTAATTAACTTGAGTAAAGCACCACTTTTGTAATGCTATAGCATTCCATGCAGAAAATGTCCTTGTTAAAATGTCATCTCAAACTGTCAACAGTCCCTAAACATTCTGTTCATGTGGTCCTGACATAACCTTGAGTAAAATATTTGGTCACTTTACTTGGTCAACAGCTTACAATCCCTCTTCAAGCTCAGATATCAGATAGATGGGGCACCCCAAACCTAGTGACCGGAAAGTTGGATCTGTTTAGAAATGTGTACGCTAAAGAGTTTCAAGAACCGTTAATTCATGGCTGCATTGATAACTGCTTGTTAATGTCAATTTACCTCTTGTGACTGTATGTTTGAGTTTTTAATTGACAAACTTCACATGTCTGCTATGCAACTTGATTTCTCTGATATAATTTAATTTTTTATTTTGTCAAAACACTCAACGTGAGGTGTTGCTGACCAAGGATGTTGAGGGGCGTTTTTCTTTTAAATCCCTTGTATGTGCTCTCTGTTTAGTTTAATTTAAACCATGCTTTAACGTCATTTTTCTGCTCACTGTTGTTTTTCATCTGTCTGTCAATTCCAGAGTCCCAAAACTTACTTTATTCCAGCTGTAGCCACACTCAGTCCTCTGGTCGAATCGAGGTCTCAGTCAAGCCTAACATGAGCAAAGTAACACTTACTTCTCAACCAAAATCAGTTCCATTAAAATTAGGATTTGTAGAGAAACTAATTTGCTTAATGTTTCTATTGTTTAAGTTTAAAGCAACTACAAATGTTAACTCAATGTTTTATTGTTGTTTAATGTTTATTTAATCCTACAGTTAATCCAGACATTTTAAAGAGGTGAGTTTTTTTTTTTTTTCCCTTCCTTCAGCTCCACTCCTTTATGGAAGCCCACTCCTTGTTGACAGGCAATACTACAGAGTTTTTTTTTTTTTTTTTTTTTTAAATCTCATTTGATGATAAATGGATCATTCAGCTCACAGATGGCTTATTTCCACAAGCAGCTCACAGTGTTCCTGTTACACCCTAACCCAGGGGTGCCTAACCCTGTTATTATTATTTTATAAGGTGCAGTCTATATAGGGTGCAGTCTATCTAGACTATATTATAGGGTGCAGTCTATTTAGATTATATTATAGGGTGCAGTCTACCTAGATTATATTATAGGGTGCAGTCTACCTAGATTATATTATAGGGTGCAGGGATAAAAACTATCATTGGTACCTCCCTATATCTCCTGATTGGTAGGTCCTAGAGAGCTGAAACTTGGTATATACAGGTGCTGGTCATATAACTAGAATATCATCAAAAAGTTGATTTATTTCACTAATTCCATTCAAAAAGTGAAACTTGTATATTATATTCATTCATTACACACCGACTGATATATTTCAAATGTTTATTTCTTTAAATTTTGATTAGAGCTTACAGCCCATCAAAGTCAAAAATCAGTATCTCAAAATATTAGAATATTACTTAAGACCAATACAAAGAAAGGATTTTTAGAAATCTTGGCCAACTGAAAAGTATGAACATGAGCATGTACAGCACTCCATACTTAGTTGGGGCTCCTTTTGCCTGAATTACTGCAGCAATGCGACGTGGCATGGAGTCGATCAGTCTGTGGCACTGCTCAGGTGTTATGAGAGCCCAGGTTGCTCTGAAAGTGGCCTTCAGCTCATCTGCATTGTTGTGTCTGGTGTCTCTCATCTTCCTCTTGACAATACCCCATAGATTCTCTATGGGGTTCAGGTCAGGCGAGTTTGCTGGCCAATCAAGCACAGTAACACTATGGTCATTGAACCAGTTTTTGGTACTTTTGGCAGTGTGGGCAGGTGCCAAGTCCTGCTGGAAAATGAAATCAGCATAAAGCTTGTCGACAGAAGGAAGCATGAAGTGCTCTAAAATTTCCTGGTAGATGGCTGCGTTGACTGTGGACATCAGAAAACACAGTGGACCAACACCAGCAGATGACATGGCAGCCCAAATCATCACTGACTGTGGAAACTTCACACTGGACTTCAAGCAACATGGATTCTGTGCCTCTCCACTCTTCCTTCAGACTCTGGGACCTTGATTTCCAAATGAAATGTAAAATTTACTTTCATCTGAAAAGAGGACTTTGGACCACTGAGCAACAGTCCAGTTCTTTTTCTCCACAGCCCAGTTAAGATGCTTCTGACGTTGTCTCTGGTTCAGAAGTGGCTTGGTAGCCCTTTTCCTGAAGACATCTGAGCGCGGTGACTCTTGATGCACTGACTCCAGCTTCAGTTCTCTCCTTGTGAAGCTCTCCCAAGTGTCTGAATCGGCTTTGCTTGACTGTATTCTCAAGCTTGCGGTCATCCCTGTTGCTTGTGCACCTTTTCCTACCCAAATTCTTCCTTCCAGTCAACTTTGCATTTAATATGCTTTGATACAGCACTCTGTAAACAGCCACACCTTTCAGTAATGACCTTCTGTGACTTACCCTCTTTGTGGAGGGTGTCAATGTTCGTCTTCTGGATCATTGCCAAGTCAGCAGTCTTCCCCATTATTGTGGTTTCAAAGAACAAGAGATACCCAGAATTTATACTGTAGGGATGGTCATTTATTCAAACTCAAATGTAAATATTGTAATATTTTGAGATACTGATTTTTGACTTTCATGAGCTGTAAGCTCTAATCATCAAAATTAAAAGAAATAAACATTTGAAATATATCAGTCTGTGTGTAATGAATGAGTATAATATACAAGTTTCACTTTTTGAATGGAATTAGTGAAATAAATCAACTTTTTGATGATATTCTAATTATATGACCAGCACCTGTATACTAATTGGGGGGCGTTAGGTTTAGGTATATAGATAAAAACGACTTTCATCTTCATTATTTCCACTCTCGTTAGAATATTGCATCTTTCTGTGTAAATTTGTACCCTATTTTATTATTATTAATATTATTGTTATTACTTCTTTTTTTTTTTAAATGGGATTTTCTGCTTTATTTGACGGCATTTGCACTGTTCCTTTCATGTGTCCCTTTTCTTTAGGCATTTGCAGGTTTTATGTTCTGAACAACTGAACGCTTGTTAATGCTGTATAAATGAATTTAGTTCCCTTTTTTTTTTTTTGTCCCTTGTTGTATTGATTCTCTGTGTATGTTTAATTTGTCATTTTGTTTTGTGGACTTATAACAATTTTACAGAACAAACTTTTTTTGTTTGTTTTAAATCGCAATTTCAGTCTTGCATATACATTTGATTTATACTGTATTAGTTGAGGATAGGGTCTGATTTGTCTTATGGCCCTGTGACCAGTGCCTTTGTTTTGTGGTGCGTTATGCCTATGCTATTAGGTAGTAGTATCTGTTCTTTTAAAAAAAAGTAGGGTTAGCAACTTTTTGTATTAGTTGCTAGTTGTTTTAGTAAACTCACCTTTATTTATATAGTGCTTTTAACAATACAGATTATGTCAAAGCAACTTTCCAATATCAGAATAGGAAAATAGTGTCAATAATGTAAAATGACAAGATTAAACACTCAATTTTCAGTTAAAGGCATTTCATTGTTGAAATCAGTGACGTCATTGTCCAGCTCAGTTCAGTTTAAATATTATCTGTGCAATCATGTAGACGATATTGCTGGAAAATAAGTGTTCCCAATTACAGATTATTTTACAAGGGTTTTGTGATGAGGGTAACAGGATTGACATGAAAAGAGAGATCCCAGTGTGCTATGTGTCCAAATTTTGATTTATTGCCCCCTCATAAAGATAAGACCCCCCCACCCCACCCTCCCACCCAAACTGGACACCTGTTTGTCCACCCCCACCTATCTAAATGAGCATCTGTTTTTACTGTCCAGTGATCCTAAGGTATTTATGAATGTTTTGGGAACCGTGTTTTTGTGTGGGTCATTGAAGACTATTATGTGTTTAAACTTTAAATTGTGAAACTGTGTTAAACGGGACAAAGGGAAGTTTTTATTGGAGTTTTTCACACACACATATCAACAAAAAACATATGTAAAATGAGCAACGACTTGCTAGTGTTGTTGTAACGAACTCTAACTAGTTTAAAAACGTTTTGAGTTAAATAAAAAGAAGCAGAAGTGAGCGTGTTTGTTTATTTAAAACAAACAAAGCATCTGACACCTTAGTTAAAACAATAGTATAACATTACAAGCTAAATAATATAGAGTTGACTCATCTTACCATCTTCTAAAACAAAAAAGCATCAGAAGCGAACGTTAAGTAAGATACTTTACAACGTTCTAACATTACAGATTAAAAGGTAGCTTTTCTCACAAGTTACAGCAAATAGATCTGACTTATCTTACCCGTCTTCTAAAACAGAAAAAAGCATCAGAAGTGAACGTTAAGTAAAAAGTCAAAATCTTGTTACAAAAATTAAACAAAAGAAAAAGAGCTGCCTCCGTCAGATAACCGCACACTAGCACGTCAAAACTCAGAATGACTTTACGCCGCCGAGTCCAGACCACGCCTACTGCCTGCCCCTAACAGCGTGAGGAGAGATTTAAAATAATTAAAGTAATGTTTTAACATTAGAACGAACGTTATTTTTAATAAATCTTTAGCGTTTCTTAATTAATGAAACAATTCGGCACTCATCCTAAAGCTTTTCACTTTAAAATTAGGTTAGTCTAGTTTTTACCTTTTAAACAAACAGTAGGCCTACCTAAGCCGCAGGGTATTTTATTTACTTTAGTTTAGTTATTCGCACTAAATTTAGTAATTCCTTTATTTACTCTTCTATTTTTGTCAAGTTTAAGACTTCTGACGTGTTATATAACCCAGACTTTTTTCACTTTTAAAAATTAGTTTTTTCTTTTTTTTTTCTTCTTATAAAAATCGCCTCTAAGCCACAGGAAAAGGTTGTTTGTCTTGTTTTATTTTATTTATATTTATATTTATATTTTAAGTCAATCTTTAAACTTTCTAGCCTGCTATAATGGATAAAACGCATACACGCGTATGTGAGCGGAAACCGGAATGAAAGCAAATGTTTCGGACGTCTTTGGATTTTTCAGTCATAATTAGACGCCTAAACTTTTTACATTATAGCACGAAATGTAAATAATTCGTCTCACGCAGGGGCAACGAAATGAGAATGGCATTGTGTGTCTGGACGAATGATTAACAACGCGACCGTATCAGATCAAGAGAGTTGTTGTAAAACATCTAAAGGTGCTTCTGGAGACGCAACTCATTTGCAATCTAACGAGTTTTTTGAGGGGGTCTGCCATCGTAAACTTTGGCGTTGATGTTCATTTATCAAAGGATGCGTCCCCTTATGACACATAGCTGGTTAAGTTAAAAGTTAGGTATAGTTTAGGAAGAAAATACTCAAACATAAATACAAACATACACAAACAATCCCCTACATTTAAACATTTAAACTTTTATGATGTCTCATACAAACCTTTTACAAACTTGTGAACTTTTAGAATCACACAGGGTATCTCTACAAGATGATGAAAAGCAGCATGATAACTATTGTTTTAACAAATAAGTTAAGATTTGTAGTTTTTATATCTCTCAAACCTAAAACATGAACCTCTAAAGCAAGGATTAGAAGCAGTCAAACGATCCTGTGATGAATACAGAGAATTTCTTCATGAATTAGACTGAAAATGAATTGTCATAGGTTGTTCGCAACAAAAGTAATTCCTAAACAAGGTACTACAAATGCCTCACAGAATCTTTACAACAGATTGGACTTTCTTTCTCACTTTAAAATTGTATTATTTACCGTGGTGTTTAAATGCGGCATGTTTATTTTCAAAGTATGATGTTTTATTTTTATTAAAATAAAAACGACTGGTCTATATAGGTTTATTTTACTAAGAATTGATCAAATAATTGACAGAGGAAATAATTCAAATAAACGATAAGTCCAACTTATCAACCCCCGCCTGATGTGTCTGACGGTTTGTGACAAATATCTTACTGATACAGTTGTGTTAAGATATTAAGTATGTGTAAAACATGTGTAAAGTTCAATATTACTGTTAAAAATAGTATAATAAAACACAAACACTCGCATAAAAAACAAACGCACACACACTAAAACAAACCTATACAGTTAAACATTTAGACTTGTATGATGTTTCATACGAAACTTTTACAAATAAAAAACTTCACACTGGGTATCTCTACAAGATGATGAAAAGCAGTATGATTAAACAATGATATATCTTTTGTTTTAACAAATAAGTTTTAGATCTTTCAAACCTTAATCATGATGCTCTAAAGCAAGGATTTGAAACAGTCAAATTAACCTCTGATGAATGCAAGTCAGTTACAGAGATTTTCTTCATGAATTAGAGCTAAATCAGATTAAAAATTAGTTGTCATAAGGTAGTTTGCAACAAAAGTAATTCCTAAACAAGGTGGTGCAAATGTCTCACAGAATCTTTACAGCAGATTAGACTTTCTTTCTCACTTTAAAAATGGTATTATTAACCGTGGGGTTTAAATGCAGCATTTTTTTCACAGTATAATGTTTTATTTTATTAAAATAAAAACAACTGGTCTATATAGCTTTATTTTACTAAGAAGTGATCAAATAATTGACAGAGGAAATAATACAAATATGATGTGTCTGACGGTTTGTGACAAATATCTTACTGATACAATTGTGTTAAGATGTTAAGTATGTGTAAAACATGTGCAAAGTTCAATATTACTGCTAAAAATTGTTTAATAAACCACAAACACTCACATGAAAAACAAACACACACACACACACACACACACACACACACACTAAAACAACCCCTGCAGTGAAACATTTCAACTTTTATGATGTCGTATAAATACACTTTTACAAATAAAAACTTTTAGCATCACACAGGGTATCTCTACAAGATGATGGAAAACAGTATGATTAAACAATGATGTAACTTTTGTTTTAACAAATAATTTAAGGTTTTGTAGATTTTAGATCTTTCACACCTAAAACCGTGATGAGGATCCGAAGTTGTCAAATGATCCTCTGATGAATGCAATGCGCTTACAGAGGTTTTTCTTTATGAATTAGATCTAAAATAGACTAAAATTAGCTGTTGTAAGGTTGTTTACAACAAAAGAGTGTCTTAAACAAGGTGCAACAAATGTCTCATCTTTACAACAGATTAGACTTTCTTTCTCACTTTAAAAACGGTATTATTAACCATGCTGTTTAAATGCAACATTTATTTTTTCACACTATAATGTTTTATTTTATTAAAATAAAAACAATTGGCTCTTTATAGTTTTATTTCACTAAGATTTGATCAAATAATAGATATAAGCAACAATCAAATATTTGATAACTCCATCTTATCACCCAAACTGATGTGTCTTACGGTTTGTGATGACATCAGAATCAGAATCAGAACGAGCTTTATCGGTCAGGTATGTTTGCACATACGAGGAATTGTTATAGTGACAGAAGCTCCACAGTGCAACAGAAAGACAGCAACAGGACAGGACACAGATAAAAAAAGAATAATATACAAATAGACAATGTACAAAATAGCAAAAACGCAATATATAATATAGACAAATATGTATGTACAGTTATGATATGTGCAAAATTGAAATGAAACAATAAGCATGTGTTAAGATGCACGTTACGTATGTGTAAAATGTGTAAAGTTCAATATTACTGTTAAAAATAATTTAAAAGGTCATTTTTAGCTTTCATATAGGATTCACAACCACACTCAGTTGCTTTTTGTGTAACAGAGACCCGCCCGGGCAGATGAAAATAGAATGTATGAAAGACTTTTCTTATTATAATAAGATATTATAATGACAGACTAAAACTTTAGATTGATTAAAACAACTGAGGTTACGCATTTCTCTTGAATATGTATACAGTAACCAGTGAGTACATGAAACATTATTATATAAATACACATCCTTGTAAATTCAGCATGATTCTATCATATTAATCAATAAAAAAGAACAACCGGTTTGTTGGAAATAAAAAAATTAAAATAGTGTTGTGTTTCTAAGTTAGAATGTTTATAGTGTGTAGTAAAATCTTAGCTTTAACCTAAAGCATTTTTCTTTCAAACTCTCTCACGCACGCACACAGCTTTCCCACAAACTCCCAACAACATACATAAGAAACCCTATAATGGAGTTATGTTTTGCATTATTACAACTATAGATGCCGAAATAGGTCATTAACCTGTTTAAAATGCGTACAATATCACTTAAGACTAGTTTGACAAACAAGGGTACGATCATAAAACAAGCCTGGATCCAATTTGAAACATTCTAACAACAAGTACAACCATTGCAGCAAATGTATTCAATCAATCAATCAAACTTTATTACAGACTCAAGGTCCAGATTTAAAAAAAGACAGTAGACCGCCTATACAACCCATAGCATCTATCACAGACATAAAGAGTTACAAAATACAGCAATACCGGTGTCTCCACAACTTTGACTGATACCGTGTAGTACTAACCCCTATATTTGATAAACCCACAGTAATCTCATTTTAGAAGCATTAAGCCGACAGATAAAACTATACATAAGATTTCGTAACAGTGTTTTAAAAGTGATTACTCTCGCACTCACAAACATTTCACTTGCACTATGCACTATGACATCTAGGCCTCCGTAGTAAGATTCTCCTTGCATCATTATAAGCTACTTGCGGCTTCTGTAAACTAGATGCTCTGTAGTTACACCGCAAATGAGTATAAAGTGTTGTACGGTATGCTTTGAAAAGTGATACCTTTACCTCATCTGAACAGAAACTAAACTTACGTAAAGTATATTCGCCTGCATATACATCATACGGCGTAGCCTTTCAATATCCTCAGAATCTGTCACGCATTCAGTGATAAAATGTCCAAGGTATTTTACTTTCGCACACACAGTGAGACTCTTGTTAGACAACTTAAAAACTGGAAAATTTATATTATAACACCGCAGTAAGATACAACTCTGGACGAACAACTTATCAGATGTTCGACGTATTATTACAAGTCCCTGATTACCTAGTTTATGATGAAACTAGAAAATATAGACGTGACCTAACAGATGATAAAAATACCGGTCACGTTCAATTAGATGAAGACATGCAGAGGTAGCGAACACAACGAACTTGGGGGAGGGTCGCGAAGCAAACAGTCTAACACAACACACGCTCTCCAGAATGGTGCTGACGATGGACTCATAATTTCACGATGAAGACCGACTGGGTATTCAGACACCTGCAGCAGGACTGACTGACTTTTTCTTAAGATTTGATTTCAAGAACACACAACCGAATCCTAAAGCTATTTCACGAAATAACACAACAACGGGTGCACCATTTCAACATATACACGTCAAGTCTGTTTTACCATAAGTATATCGTATTCTTTTTATATACATATATTTGTTTAGGCTAAATACGTTTTAACAATTCTTTTTGTTTTTACAAAGATGTTAAATTGAACACGTGTAACTAATACCTCATTTAAATGTCGCATCTTTCAGGTCAACGAACTACAATACCCAGCATACACCTCACACTACAAACATGGCCGTCGGGGGTGCATATACCAAAATGGTAATACGCGACAGATCTCTAAACCGTCGGACTACTGATTATACGCACGCTCAGATAACCTCAACGAACCGATTCATCGGATCCTTACGTCATCTCGCAGTTATGTCAGTATACACTTCTTTTCTAACAACTCGGGGTCATTTTATATCAGTGAAACATTCAAATAAAGTTAACAGCGTGAAGGCGTCTTTTGTTCATTTAACCTGTTTGTGGTCATGATTTCATTCACCGATCCTTCATGTCGGATACAAGTCAGACCGACCAATATTGAGTAGCTGTCTGAAGTATAAGTGTGTAGAAAGATTAAACCGGTCTTATAAACTCATCGATTTGGCTTAACAACTTTAAAACATAATCTGCATGAACGATAAACCATACACTCTTAAAATCGATAGCACACAAAATATGTGTAAAAGGACCGATAACATAATAACGTAATGTTTTGGTTCATGTCTTACACAACTGCGCATTACTCAACGGTTTTATTAAGCTTTAATATAAAAGATAATAGTCTGTTAACAATTTAGATGCTTTTATTATGAAATCACACAAAGAACTGCTGAAGTACGTACTGTTATGGAATTAATTGAAAAAATACTACATGCTCATTTAACCGCTTTATTTACGGTATGCTGAATATAAAACTCTTAAACAGGAACATTAAAACATTTCAAACTTGTTAAACAGCCGCTTCAATACATTCAATACATAAAACATTTATCAAATACTATAAAACAATAGTTAGGTAAACGACTTACAGTTGATAAGTCATTTTAAGCGAAAGGCGGTATGATTCATGTCTTTTTTATTCTGTCCACACCAATGCTTTGACACCGGCGTTTTAGGCGTCTGTCTTTTAGATCTGACCCAGAAAACGGATGTCATAATATTTTGTTCTTCATTTTATGAAAACATGCGGCAAGCAGTTTTTGACCTCATCTGCATTATACCGACACGTTTTAACATGTCGTAAATTCCAATAGTTAGCAAATGCAACTGTTTATTACTGAGATAAGACACATCAGAGCTGCGTTCTATTTAACATTTTTCATCTACCTACATGTTTATCGGCGCTACTGTTCTAGGCCTCCTCACACCTTTGTGAGATATAAACCGCAAAGTTTTTCATAGCGTTACGCTTTGAAACCGGAACCGTTTCAAAGAAGTTTCCATGACTTTGTTCGTTCTATCCGTTTGAATTTGTGTACCGCGGTTTCACCATCCTTATCTTATTTTCCCAACCCTAATTGTAATTGTTAGGCCTTACGCTTTGTCTCGTTAGCCCCTCTTTGTTCGCATAAGTCAATATTTCTACGAATTTGGTTGATTTAATAAAATATTGCGTCTTCATTCGAGACATTTACGTTATATTATTATATCATCCTAGTTTATATCAGATATACAAGATCGTTTCTTATTAAACTGCTCCCTAAATGGACATAGTCCAGGTAGACTGCTCCCTTGTCAGACTGCTCCCTAGATGGACAGTCCAGGTAGACTGCTCCCTAGATAGACATAGTCCATATAGACTGCTCCCTTGTCAGACTGCTCCCTAAATGGACATAGTCCATATAGACTGCTCCCTTGTCAGACTGCTCCCTAGAACATAGTCCAGGTAGGCTGCTCCGCTGGTAGGCTGCTCCGCTGGTAGGCTGCTCCGCTGGTAGGCTGCTCCGCTGGTAGGCTGCTCCCCTGGTAGGCTGCTCCCTAGAACATAGCCCAGGTAGACTGCTCACTCAAATATTGTCCAGGTAGACTGCTCCCTCATATATTGTCCAGGTAGACTGCTCCCTCAAATATTGTCCAGGTAGACTGCTCCCTCAAATATTGTCCAGGTAGACTGCTCCCTCAAATATTGTCCAGGTAGACTGCTCCCAAGATGGACTGCTCCCTTGAACATAGTCCAGGTAGACTGCTCCTTTTTTGTCCTTTGGTTAGCTCTAACTGGCTCATTTAAAAAGGGGACGTGGCCACATACCCAAAAGCCTATAAAACCTAAATAAAAACTTGAAACTTTATGAAAGTTGGTAAAACATGTCACATGACTGTTAACAAGCATGAAAAGTTTCATGGAGATCGGACCATAGGTGGCGCTATAACTGTTAAAAAAGCCTCAAAAACACAAGATTTCTATTGAAAATGACCTCAAACTGTAGAAAATGTTCATATATTCACACAAACACTAGGTCTTCATATCATATGATAGATCTCCTCATTCTGAACAACTTTGCCTCTAGGACTAATGTTGTAAATCAAATCGTTCATTAATTATTCAGAAATATGTTAAAAACCTACTTTTGCAAACTAGTCTCTGTTTTTTTGCTCAAGTCAAGTCAAGTCACCTTTATTTATATAGCGCTTTTACAATACAGATTGTGTCAAAGCACTTAACAGTATCAAATTGGAGGATAGAGTGTCAGTAATGTATAATGATAAGATTAAACACTCAATTTTCAGTTAAAGGCATTTCATTATTGAATTCAGAGATGTCATTGTCTAGCTCAGTTTAGTTTAAATAGTATCTGTGCAATCAAATCGGCGATAATCGCTAGAAATTAAGTGTCCCCAACTGAGCAAGCCAGAGGCGACAGCGGCAAGGAACCAAAACTCCCTCTGAGACATAATGGAGAAAAAAACCTTGGGAGAAACCAGGCTCAGTCGGGGGGCCAGTTCTCCTCTGACCAGACGAAACCCGCAGTTCAAAAGTTTATATTTCTATTTTAATTTTGTTGCAATTTCTAACAATAGTAGTATTATGTAGTTAGGTATTTTATTATATTTTTGTTATTTTGTTATTTTTGGGTGATATATCTGGGGATATATCTCTGGGGGTCATCCGGGCGTCCTGGTCTCCGCCGACGATCAGGGCCGCAGACATCACCTCCCGGCGCCGACCCACCATCTGATCGGACACGGACCGAGAAACAGACTAGGAAAGAAACAGACAAACATTAGCGCAGATGCCATTCAACTTACGATGTAACGAGTACATTGTGTGTTATGGGGAGTGTTCCCGGTTCCGGTTGATCTAATTAATGCAGCCTAACAATCCTTTAACGGATTTGAATAATAGAAGCGTATTAATGTGTTATGTGTAAGCCAGGCTAAAGAGATGGGTCTTTAATCTAGATTTAAACTGACAGAGTGTGTCTGCCTCCCGAACAGTGTTAGGTAGACTGTTCCAGAGTTTGGGTGCTAAATAGGAAAAGGATCTGCCGCCCGCAGTCGATTTTGATATTCTAGGTATTATCAAACGGCCAGAGTTTTGAGAACGCAGCGGACGTGGAGGACTATAATGCGATAAGAGCTCGCTCAAGTACTGAGGAGCTAAACCATTCAGGGCTTTATAAGTAATTAACAAGATTTTAAAATCTATCCGATGCTTGATAGGGAGCCAGTGCAGTGTTGACAGAACCGGGCTAATATGGTCATATTTCCTGGTTCTAGTAAGGACTCTAGCTGCTGCATTTTGGACCAACTGTAGTTTGTTGATCAAGCGTGCAGAACAACCACCCAATAAAGCATTACAATAGTCTAACCTTGAGGTCATAAACGCATGAATTAACATTTCTGCATTTGACGTTGAGAGCATTGGTCGCAATTTAGATATGCTTTTGAGATGAAAAATGCAGTTTTACAGATGCTAGAAACATGGCTTTCAAATGACAGATTGCTATCGAACAGCACACCTAGGTTCCTGACTGATGAAGAAGAATTGACAGAGCAGCCGTCAAGTGTTAGATAATGTTCTAGGTTACATGTGGGGTTTTTAGGTCCGATAATTAACACCTCTGTTTTTTCAGAATTTAGCAGTAAAAAATTACTCGTCATCCAGTTTTTTATATCGACTATGCATTCCGTTAGTTTCTCAATTTGGTGTGTTTCACCGGGCCGCAAAGAAATATAGAGCTGAGTATCATCAGCATAACAGTGAAAGCTAACACCACTCAGTCTCGATCAAACCACTGCATTAATAATCTCTGGACTCTCTAGATCAATAATTATCAAAAATATTTTGTTCTTTGGTTACTTTTAACGGGGTCATTTAGTAAAGGGGCCTGGCCAAATATACCCCAAAGCCTATAAAACCTAAAGGAAAACTCAAAACTTTACAAAACTTGGTGAAAACATGTATCACATGACTCTTAACAACTATGCAAAGTTTCATGGAGATCGGGCTATAGGTGGTGCTATAACAGTAAAAAAGGCCTCCAAAAACACTATTTTTCCATAGTAAATGACCTCAAATTTCAATAAAATGTTCATAATATTCACTTATACACTATATCTTCATATCATACAATCGATCTTCAAGTATTGTTCTTTAAGTATTTGAGATTATTTTAAAAACCTGCTTTTGTGAACTAGCCCTTAGATTTTAATTGAAAATCAATAAAATCAGTGTAGTACTATTCTCTAGACTCTTTAGGTCAATAATAAAAAAAGAAAAAAAAGAAAAAAAAAAAGATAATTTGCATTTGGACAACTATAAAACGGTCATTTTATAATATGTTCTTTACATAGTGATATACCACTATAATAGTTATAAAGGTTAAAAACAGTATTGTATGAGAAATTGCTATTTATAACCACTAGATGGCAGCGGAAGACCACTAATGGGCTTATTAAACTCTTGAACTGTTCATAGCATTTCTCATGGAGATATTATAAAATCACTGTTGTAACATTTAAAATCAAATTTAATTCAAGTTTACCATTTTATGTCCGTTTTTACAATTTTGCCATATTATGATCACAGAGAAATATAAACTCTTAAAAAGAGAAGACTTGCAAAAACTATTGTCACCTATCATTTATTTCAAATATCTATATCTGCAACAAAATGTGTGTGCATGTGAGTCCGTGTATGAGTATGTCTCTGTGTGTAAGCAGGCTTAATGATTATTAATATGATAGTTTAACCATTTCATTTATATTTGTGTGTGTTTCTGTGAGCCTATTGTCCATTTTCAATGTGCTTCACTACCAACAATACATCCAGGTTGGCCTAGACCCTAAAAGCATACCACCTTAGGCCTCAAAATGCTTGAACCCCAGTTATCGCTGCTTGCAGCTATATTTATAATTATTACTTTCTTTTTTTTTTTTTAAATGGGATTTTCTGCTTTATTTGACGGCATTTGCACTGTTCCTTTCATGTGTCTCTTTTCTTTAGGCATTTGCAGGTTTTATGTTCTGAACAACTTACCGCTTGTTAATGCTGTATAAATGAACTTAGTTCCTTATTTTTAATTTTTTTAAATTTTTTGTTTTCACATTTCAAACATTTATTAATGGCTTTTTTACGGCCTTATGTGTTTCTGATTTCATATGCTTTGACTACCTTTGGTATTAGTTGCAGGTTGTATTTGTCTTATTCTATGCTATTTTTCGGCCCTTTCCTCACATTCTATGTAACATATTTGTATTTGTTTTACATCTGCTATTTCCTTTAGCCTGTTTGAATTTTTATGCTCTTTGCGTTTTTTTTCTCGTTTTTTTTGCCTGTATTTAAACATTTATCCCACTTGTATACATATCACTTTGTTTGTGCATTTGTATGCATGCCTTTTAATCTTGTATTAACTTTTACAGGCTGTCTTGTATCATTTGTATTTATGCCTGTTTATGTTGACTGACTACTTCCCCTTTTCTTCTTTTTTTTTTTTTTTGGTCCCTTGTTGTATTGATGCTCTATGTATGTATAATTTGCGTTATGCCTATGCTGTTAGGTAGTAGTATTTGTTCTTTTCTCAAGTCTTTTTGTATTAGTTGCTAGTTGTATTAGTAAACTCACCTTTTTTTATATATATATATATATAGAGCTTTTAACAATACAGATTGTCAAAGCAACTTTCCTATATCAGAATAAGAAAATAGTGTCAATAATGTAAAATGACATGATCAAACACTTAATTTTCAGTTAAAGGCATTTCATTATTGAATTCAGTGATGCCATCGTTCAGCTCAGTTCAGTTTAAATAGTATCTGTGCAATCACGTAGACGATATCGCTGGAAAATAAGTGTCCCCTATTACAAATTATTGTACAAGTTTTTTTTGATGAGGGTAACAGGATTGACATGAAATCAGGGGACTTTAGATTAAAGATTTACATTTTATAGAAAAAAAACGCATACTTGGGCATACTTGTGCCAAAAACGAACCTCAGCACTGTTTCCTTTACATTATCGTACGTTATAATGTGTTAGTATTGTTTTTTTGTTTGTTTTTATCGTAATTTATATATTGAGTTCAAAAATAGACTTTGGCCATGAAATAACAATCTAAGGACAGAGGCAGAGTTACAATAAACAGATCATAGATTTAATTTAGGAATTTGTTTAATTTATTTGACTTATTTCAGTGCCTGTACACTAACACAAATGCATGACTTTGACAATGTCCATTATTTATATAAAATATAATAAAGAAAGAATCAGTTGTAGAACCAGATGTGAAACCACTGGCTGTAATGGAACATAACACTTTGGAAGGTGTTATTTATTTTTATGACCACTAGATGGCCACAGCATAAACAGTTTTAAAAAAGCTTCAAGTAATGAACCTTTTGCCGATACAATTGTGTTGAAAGCTTCACTTGGTTCAGAACGCTTCACTTTGCCATCACTATTTAGCTGATGCTTTTACCCAAAGCAACTTAAAATGAGGAGTTTTAGAGCCCAATAATTAAACCCTCGCTGGAACCAGGTGAAAAACCAGAGCAGCTCCTGGAATTAACTTTTATATCTGTGCTGTGGTGCATCATGGGATGTAGGAGAAACCAAAGTAGAGCATAAAATGGATTTTTGTTGTTTTAAAATTTAGTTACTGGAACTATGCATAAATGGCTGTTGAATAATAATTTGTTGATTTAATGCATGTACCAAATTTTTTATAATCTTGAGATTTGGTTGTTTGGTGAATGTAATTCCTGGTTGCTTGCATCCCCGTCAATGGTTGTGTCCATGAGTATAAATGCTCATGAGCTGAAATTTCACAGGATTGTCAGTGTAAGATGGAGGTTGGAGAGCGTGTAACCTGCATGAGATTGAAATCATTGTGAGTGGGAATATTTTTTTGTCTGGCATTTTTTACTTGTGCTTTTTTCTTGTAATTATTTACCCTGCTTCTATAGTTGTGACTTTAATGGTACTAAAACATCTAACCTGGAGTGGTCAACATCAGTCCTGCAGAGTTCAGCTCCAACCCTAATCAAACACACCTGAACAAACTAATCAAGGTCTAAGGGCTTCTAGAAAGCTACAGGTGAGTTTTTGTGTTTGTGACCCGGATGTTAAGAGCTGCATCAAGAGAAATCACCCTAGAGGAGAGTATTCAGTGTCTATTGTGAATGCATATTTTCATAACTGTGTTTCAGTTTATCACTAGATAAACTGTTTTTTTCTTTCTTTCTCCATTTCAGTTAAGACTTAATGCTGGCACGTTCTTGATTTTTGTTTTCTTCAAAAAACGATCTGTGAGCTTGAAGATTAAAAGCTCATTGCAATTTCAAATGTTTCGTTGTTGCTGGAAATGGGTGAGGAACATTCAGAAATTTGCCCACAAAGCTTGTATAGGTCTATTTGTATGTTTATTTGGTTCTGAGAAGTGTTGAATCATAATGGTTTAAATTGTGGATACAGACCAAATGCAGTGGTTGCATTAACCATTTTGGTTAAACCCTTGATATTCAACATCCTCAATGTTGTGCTGATTGTTCAAACTGGAATTGATAAGAGTAAATGTGTTCTGATGCAAGTTATGCTATAGCATCATATGCAGAAATTGTCCTTTTTTAAAATGTCATCTAAAATTGTCAACAATTTCGAGATCTGTCTGCACACTAAAGAGTTTCAGGGTTCATTCATGGCTGCATTGATAACTGCTTGTTAATGTCAATTTAACTCTTGTGACTGTGCGTTTGAGTTTTGAATTGATGCACTCCACATGTCTGCATATTTAATTAAATTTAATCCATGCTTAAATGTCCTTTTGCTGCTCACTGTTTTTCATCTGTCAAATATAAAGGACTCTCTTCAGTTCACAGATGGCTCTGATTTTCACAAGCAGCTCACAGCGTTCCTGTTGCACCTCTAGAAACATCCGTTAGAAATGCAGCTTTTAATTGTTTGCTTTGTTCCTGTGAGGTACTGACAGGGTCCGTCACCTGCTGGTGCAAATCCACTGCTGCTGAGCTCCGATATCGGGAAACAGCTGCTGTCGGCTCATCTTTGGCTGGACTGAGACCTTGATTCTACCAGAGGACACAACTTCACTTTCTTCCAGACCACACACCAAACACCAAACAAGTGTTTGCTTTCTGTAATATCTTAAAATTTTCTTTTTTTTTATGTATATTTAAGCAACTCCTTTAGCATTTCGTGCATTTTCAGATCTATTTTAGCCTCACATGCACTCTTCCTCAGGTTAGCTGGGATCGTGGAGTTAGATGTCTTCACGTTGAGTACTTCAGTATTTACCTGAACAAGCCTCGCATCAAAGCTCTTCTCGCCTCATTTGCACTTGGTCTTTGGAAATGTGGAGAATATTGCTTCAGTTTCTTCTGTCATTTGAGATGGATTCAACCAGACACTGATGCCCTCTTCTTTCTCACAAGTTCTCACAACACCTGGAAATTGGCTCTCATGCATTTCGTTTGAGTTTTGGGGTTTACATTTAACCCTAATGTCTAATACTGTCTTCTAGGTGAGCTGGACCCCTCACTGTGTAAAAAAAAATAAATAAAAAAATCAAGTTGACCGCTTAAGTTTAAGGCAACCAGCTTCAGCAGATTCTTGCATTTTTGTACGAGGTTTTATTTATTTTATTTACACAGTACTTTTTAGTCAAGCTTTTAGTCAAGTGCTGACATCTGTAACCACAGGGTATAGATCAGGGCTCCTCAAATCTGGACCTCAAGATCCACTTTCCTGCAGAGTTTAGCTGTAACCCTAATCAAACACACCTGAACATGCTAATCAATGTCTTCAGGATCATTAGAAAATCACAGACAGGTGAGTTTGCTCAGGGTTGGAGCTAAAGTTCACCTGGAATGCGCCCTGACTGCTCCCTAGGGTGCGCGCTCCGACATGGTCGAGGTAGACTGCTCCCGTTTCAGACTGCTCCCTAGATGGACACCGTATAGGGAGACTGCTGTCTAGAACATAGTCCAGGTAGACTGCTCCCGTGTCATACTGTCCTCTAGATGGACACGGCATAGGGAGACTGCTCCCGTGTCAGACTGCTCCCTTTGTAGACTGCTCTCTAGAACATAGTCCAGGTAGACTGCTCCCTAGATGGACACCGTATAGGGAGACTGCTCCCGTGTCAGACTGCTGTCTAGAACATAGTCCAGGTAGACTGCTCCCGTGTCATACTGTCCTCTAGATGGACACGGCATAGGGAGACTGCTCCCTAAATGGACATAGTCCATACAGACTGCTCCCTTGTCAGACTGCTCCCTTTGTAGACTGCTCTCTAGATAGACTACTCCCTAGAATATAGTCCATGTAAACTGCACCCTAAATAGACTGCACCCTAGAATATAATTTAGATAGACTGCTCCCTAGAATATAATCTAAATAGACTGCACCCTATATAGATATCTAGATTGTATTATAGGGTGCAGTCTATTGAGATTATATCATAGGGTGCAGTCTGTATAGGGTGCAGTCTATTTAGATTATATTCTAGGGAGCAGTCTACATGGACTATATTCTAGGGTGCAGTCTATCTAGGGTGCAGCCTACTTGGATTATATTATAGGGTGCAGTCTATTTGGATTATATTATAGGATGCAGGGATAAAAACGATCATTGGTACCCCCCTATATCTCCTGACTGGTAGGTCCAAGAGACCTGAAACTTGGTATATATACTAATTGGGGGGCGTTAGGTTTAGGTATATAGATAAAAATGACTTTCATCTTCATTATTTCCACCCACATTAGAATATTGCATGTTTGTGTAAATTTGTACCCTATTTTATTATTATTAGTATTATAATTAGTACTTTTTTTTTTTTTTTTAATGGGAATTTCTGCTTTTAATTTTTTTTTTTTTTTTTTTTTTTTTTTGCCTGTATTTAAACATTTATCCCACTTGTATAAATATCCCTTTGTTTGTGCATTTGTATGCATGCCTTTTAATCTTGTATTATTGCTGTATAAACATACAAACATAGATCCTGAGCGTATATTCTGTTCTACTTTTGACTTTAACAGGCTATGTCTTGTATCATTTGTATTCATGCCTGTTTAAGTTGACTGACTACTTCCCCTTTTATTCTTAAATTTTTTGTTTTGGTCCCTTGTTGTATTGATGCTCTATGTATGTTTAATTTGGCATTTGTTTTGTGGACTTATAACAATTTTACACCACAAACATTTTTTTGTTTGTTTTAATGAACCTTTTTCCGATACAATTGTGTTGAAAGCTTCACTGGTTCAGAACGCTTCACTTTGCCATCACTATTTAGCAGATGCTTTTACTCAAAGCTAGGGATGGCTGACGCGAAGCTGATGTTTCGAAACACTGCTCCGAAGCGTGATTCGAAACACCCATGTCACGTGACTAAGGTGATTCGAAGCATTGGGGCGTGTCACAAGTGTTTCGAGACGAGGCATACCAGCCGAATCAGCGTTTGATTGACAGGGTCGGGAACAAATCACACAATCGCACATCTTTCTCAGCCTAACTCCCACAAAGTATAAAAGTGAAGTTAACGCATCTTCACTTTGTGGGTTATTGTGAGAGGAGAAAGATTTTGCGATATAGTGATATTTATAGTGTAATCTTGTTAATTATATTTAGGCTAGATGAAAAGTTATTAAGATATTGATAGATATAGGCTATAGACATTGACAGATAATTAGGATAAATATACTGATACATTCATATAGGCATACATATACATTAATATAAGTTAGATAGTGACAGCAAGTTAGAGATAGGATATCATAGGCTAATTGATACATAGATTATTTCATACTGAGATTACATAATAATGGAAGCTCCATGCAAGAGATGCCATGCATCTGTGGTGTGGGAGCATTTCCATTTGAAAACACAAAATAAAGTGAGATGTATTGTGATAGGCAGCTAGCCTACTGTAATAATACAACATCCACGATGGGCCATTTGAGGAGCACTCATCCTGGCCTTTTGGGGGGTGCAGAGGATGGTAACATTGTCCCTGTACCTAGGCCTGCTATTGACACTGCTGGGCCATCTAAGCAAGGCATACATTGTATGAAATCTAATTCAGATCACAAAGTGTTGAGACACTGTTTAGAAAATCCATATTTTAAAATAAAAATCTTTATATGTAAAAAAAGAAAAGAAAAAAAGAAGCCAGACATTGTGGATTGATGTCTTTTATTAATGTTCATTTTTCATGACCAAAATAAAATTTATTCATAAAGAGTTCATTCAGATGTCAGACCGATGTTTCAACACATTAGAATAGCAGAACAATAAAAACACAAATTCTAAATGCTTATTATAATTTTATAAATTACTGCTTCACCCGAGATTCGAAACCAGGGTGACAACATTCCAGTCATGAACACTAACCACTCCCCCGAATCACTTGGCAAACCAATGAACACAACATAGGTTATAATTCGTATATTCGCCTAACTGCTTCTCTGTCGAAACTGTTTCAGAGCAATACTTGAAAATGACCACTAGGTGTCACCGTAGAGACGGGTGTTGAATTGCTTCGAAGCCTCGACACATTTGCCACCATTACTCAAAGCACCTTACAAATGAGGAGTTTTAGAGCCCAATGATTAAACCCTTGCTGGAGCCAGGTGAAAAACCAGAGCAGCTCCTGGAATTAACTTTTATGTCTGTGCTGTGGTGCATCATGGGAAGTTCCTGCCAGCCTGAGAATCAAACCAGCAACCTTCAGGTTACAAGCCCGACTCCCTAACCACTAGGCCATGACTACCCTGCTTGCATCCCTATCGATGGTTGTGTCATGAGTATAAATGCTCATGAGCTGAAATTTCACAGGATTGTCTGTGTAAGATGGAGGTTGGAAAGCGTGTAACCTGCACGAGATTGAAATCATTGTGAATGGGAATATTTTTTTTTTTTATCTGGCATTTTTTACTTGTGCTTTTTTCTTGTAATTATTTACCCTGCTTCTATAGTTGTGACTTTAATGGTACTAAAACATCTAACCTGGAGTGGTCAACATCAGTCCTGCAGAGTTCAGCTCCAACCCTAATCAAACACACCTGAACAAACTGATCAAGGTCTAAGGGCTTCTAAAAAGCTACAGGTGAGTTTTTGTGCGTGTGACCCGGATGTTAAGAGCTGCATCAAGAGAAATCATCCCAAAGGAGAGTATTCCTTGTCTATTGTGAATGTATATTTTCATAACTGTTTCAGTTTATCACTATAGTATTTTTTTCTTTCTCTATTTCAGTTAAGACTTAATGCTGGCACGTTCTGAAGGAACTTGATTCTTGTTTTCTTCAAAAAACGATCGGTGAACTTGAGGATTAAAAGCTCATTGCTCGTGTTTCGTTGTTGCTGGAAATGGGTACGGAACATTCAGAAATGTACCCACACAAAGCTTGTATAGGTTTATTTGTATGTTTATTTGGTTCTGAGAAGTGTTGAATCATAATGGTTTCAATTGTGAATACAGAACAAATGCAGTGGTTGCATTAACCATTTTGGTTAAACCCTTGATATTCAACATCCTCAATGTTGTGCTGATTGTACAAACTGGAATTGATAAGAGTAAATGTGTTCTGATGCAAGTTATGCTATAGCATCATATTGTAACAGACAAGCCAGTTACTAAGTCTCTTATCTATAGGTGTCTTCCCCACCGCTAGGGGTGCTATGGCGCCTAAATGAGCTCCGTCAGTAGAGGAAGTTAGCAGAACGGCAGCAGTAGAAAGCATGGCTTGACTGCATGTGTGCGATGTCCTTGTTGGGAAATGTTCCATTTCAAGCTCAACTTAAAGTAAGGATGTTTTCTTTATCTCAATCTAGCCTTGTTGATGATGTTTGATATATGCTAAGCAATTGTATATGTGTATACAAGCGACGTTGGGTTGGATGCTAAAAGGTTGATACAGTTTATTTTATGTATTTTAGAAGGACCCTTTATTGGTGACTAACCACATGTTACGAGCTAAAAATGGATGTAATGCCCAGATGGATGTAAGCTTGTAGCTTCTGTCTTATGGCAGTACCTGATTTGGAAAGGTCTGGGGCTTGGGAACTGTTATCGTTTGGAGTGAAGTCATCGCAAATAGTTGGAGTATTCATCGTCTGAGGGACAGCTTCAACTTTGGGCATAATTTGATAAACTATATCTCATCAAATAAGACTCTCCCACACATCCATTTGCACATTAATAAACTGTGCAACCTAATATCTATTTCCTTTTATGGATTCATACATGACATTATTTGTATTATGTGATTGTTTTTTTTGTTTTTTTCATGGCTATATAAAAAGAATAATGTGCATATATTTGGTAAGCATCTTTCCTTCTTAAAGGGGAATTTAGTTTGCCTAACAGTAGTTTAAGTTGTATAACTAGTTTTGTGTTAGAAAAACACGAGGCGGTTATAATATGCAGAAATTGTCCTTCTTAAAATGTCATCTCAATCTCAGCAGTCCCTCTTTCCAAAACCTGGCAAGGTAAGAGTCCTCCAAAGATTTGACTAAACCTCCCTTACAATGTTTACAGGATTGTGTGCAAAATGGTGACTTTACTTGGTCAACAGCTTACAATGCCTCTAAGCTCAGGTTTCAGATAGAAGGGGTGCCCCAAACCTAGTGACAAGAGTTTGAGATCTGTCTAGCAATGTATGCACTAAAGAGTTTCAGGGTTCATTCATGGCTGCATTGATGACTGCTTGTTAATGTCAATTTAACTCTTGTGACTGTGTGTTTGACTTTTGAATTGATGTACTTCACATCTGCATATTTAATTAAATTTAAACCATGCTTAAGTGTCCTTTTGCTGCTCACTGTTTTTCATCTGTCAAATATAAAGGACTCCCTTCAGTTCACAGATGGCTCTGATTTTCACAAGCAGCTCAGTGTTCCTGTTGCACCTCTAGAAACATCAATTAGAAATGCATTAGAAATTTCAATTGTTTGCTTTGTTCCTGTGAGGTACTGACAGTGTTAAAGATTCTCCTGGAAAATCAACAGCTGCTGAGGTGATTCCTTCTGTGAGTCTTAATATCCACAACAAGTCAAGTCACCTTTATTTATATAGCGCCTTTAACAATACAGATTGTGTCAAAGCACTTAACAGTATCAAATTGAAAGATAGAGTGTCAGTAATGTATAATAAGATTAAACACTCAATTTTCAGTTAAAGGCATTTCATTATTGAATTCAGAGATGACATTGTCTAGGTCAGTTTAGTTTAAATGGTATCTGTGCAATTAAATCGGCGATAATCACTAGAAATTAAGTGTCCCCAACTGAGCAAGCCAGTGGCGACAGCGGCAAGGAACCAAAACTCCCTCTGTGACAGAATGGAGAAAAAAAAACTTGGGAGAAACCAGGCTCAGTCGGGGGGCCAGTTCTCCAGACGGGGCGCCAGACGAAACCTGCAGTTCAAAAGTTTACATTTCTATTTTATTTTGTTGCAATTTCGAACAATAATAGTATTATGTAGTTAGGTATTATATTTTTAGTTATGTTATATTTTAATTTTATTGTATTTATTTACAACACTGTTGTCTTTACTGGGTCAAACCATGTTCCCCAGAAAGCCTTTTGGTGGAGAATATGATTCTCTATTGCAGTCAATGCTAGGTAGTGGTAGAGTCAGTCACCTGCAGGTGCAAATCCACTGCTGCTGAGGTCCAATATCAGACACAGATATCAGGAGACCACTGCTGTCAGCTCATCTTTGGCTGGACTGAGACCTTGATTCTACCAGAGGACATGACTTCACTTTCTTCCAGACCACACAGCAAACAAGTACGTTTGCTTTCTGTAATATCTTTAAAAAAAAAAAAAATATATATATATATATATATATATATATATATATATATATATATATATATAAAACTTTAAGTAACACCTTTAGCATTTCTTGCATTTACCTGAATAAGCCTCACATCATCAAAGCTCTTCTTGCCTCATTTGCACTTGGCCTTTTGGAAATGTGGAGAATATTGCTTCAGTTTCTTCTGTCATTTGAGCTGGATTCAACCAGACACTGATGCCCTCTTCTGTCTCACAAATTCACCTTGAACAGGTTTTCTATAAATACCTGGAAATTTGCTCTTATGCATTTAGTTTGAGTTTTGTGGTTTACATTTAACCCTAATGTCTAATATTGTCTTCCAGGTGAGCTGGAACCCTTAACCCTCACTGTTATAACAAAAAAAAAAAAAAAAAACAAGTTGACAAGTTTAAGGCAACCAGCTAAAGCAGATTTTTGCATTTTCTCAACTTGTTTTTGTAGGAGGTTTTATTTATTTACACTGTGCTTTTTAGTCAAGCTGGATGTGCTCCTGTCCTGTTCCTTAATGGCAGCTCACTTGCATTCTTTGAGACCGATGTAGGTGAGTCCTGATGTTGTAGGGGTCCAGCTCACCTGGAGAAGGCGATTAGTCACCAGAAGAGACGGACGGCAGCGCGTAAGTGTTTTAATACTTATTCTTAGCTCTGTTGTTTAAATTAATTACTTGCTGCTAGGAAAGAATAGTTCGTTTCCTACCTATTTCTATTCTGCTTTTTCGTTGTGGTTTATATTTTTGATTGCACTTACTGGTCATTATAATAACTGCCCTTTAGCTGAAACTCCTTTCCTGCACTTAAGTGCGAAGTGTTAGTTTCGATTTGAGCCATTGCCCTGCGATTGGCTGGTGGTTGTGCTAATTAAAAGCGACCACAGCTTTTTTTCACTCTAGACTGTGTATTTGTTTGAGGTGTGTGCGCTGACGCGGAAGCGTCTGCGGAAGCGTTCAGCCGTCGTGTTCAGCCTCCTCGTGTTAAGACCGAGGAGTGTAAAGACCTGCGACTTTTTCCTGTGCGACTTGAACCGAGCAACGACACCGAGCTACACACTTAAGTATCTTTTTTCCTTCCTCACTCTGCTCTCCTATCCTCTTTCCTTCTACCTCTATCATGTGTCTCCAAAACACTCCGGTTCTCTCTCAGCCACGCTCTAACATCACTCGCAGATGGCAATGTAATACTGCTAACCTACGCCCTATCTCTACATCTTCCACTACACCTCTGGCTTTCTCTGTGGGTCTCTGGAATTGTCAGTCAGCCGTCAACAAAGCTGACTTCATTTCTGCCTTTTCTTTAAAATCCACTCTCAGCATCTTGGGCTTGACTGAGACCTGGATTCGTCCAGAAGACTCAGCAACCCCAGCTGCTCTCTCTACTAATTTCTTTTTCTCTTTGTCTCTCTCCTTCCATTCATAGCGAAAACACTTGAACGTGTTGTCTTCAACCAGGTCTCATTGTTTCTTTCACAGAACAACAAACTGGACGCTAAACAGTCAGGTTTCAGGAGTTTCCATTCAACTGAGTCTGCACTTCTCTCGGTCACTGAAGCCCTGCGAATTGCAAAAGCCCATTCCAAATCATCAGTCCTCATTCTGCTGGATCTATCTGCCACGTTTGACACTGTCAATCATCAGATACTCCTCTCCACTCTCTCATCACTGGGCATCGCTGGAATTCCACTTTGCTGGTTTGAATCCCATCTCACTGGTAGGTCTTTCAGGGTGGCCTGGGGAGGGGAGGTATCCAAAGCACATACACTGGTCACTGGGGTTCCTCAGGGATCGGTTCTTGGACCCCTCCTCTTCTCCACATACACTACATCACTGGGTCCCATCATACAGGCACATGGATTCTCCTACCACTGCTATGCTGATGACACACAGCTCTATCTCTCTTTTCAACCAGATGATCCAACGGTAGCTGCAAGGATCTCAGGTTGCCTGGCGGACATCTCGGCATGGATGAAAGAACATCACCTCCAGCTCAACCTGGCAAAGACTGAGCTTCTTGTCTTTCCTGCCGCTCCAACTCTACAGCATGACATCACGATCCAGTTAGGTTCATCAACAATTACCCCATCAACTTCGGTCAGAAATCTTGGTGTAATCTTTGATGACCAGCTGACCTTCAAAGACCACATTGCAAAGACTGCTCGATCTTGCAGGTTTGCACTACACAACATCAGAAAGATCAGGCCCTTTCTGACGGAGCATGCTGCACAACTTCTTGTCCAGGCCCTTGTCATTTCTAGGCTAGACTACTGCAATGCTCTTCTGGCTGGACTTCCATCAAACACAGTCAAACCTCTACAAATGATTCAGAATGCGGCGGCACGACTGGTCTTCAAGGAACCCAAAAGAGCCCATTTTACACCTTGTTTTCTTCTGTAAACTGGAAATTTTCTCTTTTGAACTGACTGAAGCTCAAATTGGACTCCGCAATGAGACAAATTAGGTGTAGAGATGTCTTTAATGCTGTAGAGATGGCTGAGCATTGTTGCGTTCACTTAATAAATCAAAACTAACCTGTTTCTTCTGTTCTTATCAGTGCACTGTATTTTATGTATGTTTCAATTCCTGGCTTTATCTAAATCTAGGGTGTGCCCTAAATTTAAAAAAAGAAATTAAATTAAAAATTTATTAGGGCGCACCCTAGATGAGAGGGAGAGAGAGAGAGAGAATTTTTTTTGAGATTCACAAAGCTTTTATTTACAAAAATTCATCTTGTTACAATGATATAGCCTCCAAAAAAATTAATTCATCTTCAAAAATAGCACATAAGGCCTCATTACAACTCCAAATATTTTAAAAAGAAAGCAGATCATCAATACTTTTATAATAACAAAAATCAATTAACATTCTAGATTGTACCAAGTTAAAAAACAATACAACAATGTTTTGTATTACATCCTGTTCAATTTTTTTTCTCCTACACAAATAGATGGCCATTTTTGCTTGTCCCACCACAAAATTAAGCAGTTGACATACAAACTTTTTCTTTAGCACACATTTACATCCTAAAATGAAAATCTATTGTGAGAATACCTCATATTTTTTTAAAACATATTTTAAAACAGAAAACAGTGGTTCAAGTCTACAACAGTTTAAAAAAGCATGAAAAATAGTTTCTCTGTCATCACAAAAAGGACACTTATCAGTGCTTTCATGATTTAAAACAGAAGTAAAAGCATTAACTGCAATAACACCATGAACAATTCTCCATTGTAGGTCTCCTGTTTTTTTTGGTCAATGGTGGTTTGTAAAAAACTCTCCATTCTGGTTTTTTGTCCTCAGTCAACTTAAAACCACGCCAAGGTGTATCTATCCTATTATTCAACTTTTTCTTGTTAAAAACAATTACACAGTGTTTATACAAAAGTTTTCTGTCACAAGAAAAAAAATCAACACTCAAAGAATCAACTTGTTCAAGGTAAAAACCAGCACACCCATCCAACTTAAGAGAAGAAAACAAACCCGGAAAACACTCTTCCGAGTCTGGATTACACAGTTTGTTTTTATAGTCCAATAGCAAAAGTCTCTCTTCCTCACTTATAGCAGATTCCCATCTCTGAAGAAGTTGTGCTATAACGCGAGTAGAATTGATTCCAAGACATCGAGATGTTGCTTCCTTGTTTTTAAAATCAAGTCCAGCTACTTCCAGCAAACGGCCAAGAGTTACTATTTTGTTGTCAATAAGTGCTTTGTTTAGTCCGGGAAGGAAAAAATTGTTCGTTAAGTCCAAACGCTTCCCGTGGATTAAGGGTTCTTCTAGTAGCCAGTAAAGAGATGTTGAGTCTTCCGCTTTTTGGAAAGTAAAAAGATTCCACACTTTAAAAACATTACTATAAAAAATAGGTAACATAGGAAAACTTAATTTCAGTGGATCCATCAAAAAAATTGTCCTACCCAAGTTAAAATTACCCAACCTGTTCAAAATCAATCTTGCTACAGCATTCCAGTTAAAAACATCTGAAACAGTTAAAAGTCTTTGAACAAAATGTAATCTGAATGCAGCTATTCTACTTTGTAGATGTATCAGTCCCTGACCACCTTCTTCTTTGGACAGAAATAAAACACTTTGCGGGACCCAATGCAGCTTATCCCAAAAAAAGTCCACAAGCAGTGCTTGTAGTTTTGTTAACAAAGTTAACGGGGGATCTAAACAAGCAAACTTGTGCCACAGCGAAGAAGCCACTAAATTATTAGCAATTAAAACTCTAAAAGACATTTTTGGAAGCAGCCATTTCCATTTCTCAAGTCGACCTTTAACTTTATCAATTATACCTTCCCAGTTTTTTTGTGTAACTGCTTCATCTCTAATAAAAACTCCTAAATATTTAAAACCAATTTTTCCCCACTCTAGGCCCATAGGAAGTTTTGGTTTATCATTTTTCCAATCCCCTATTAAAAAGGCTTCACTTTTTCCAGTTTATATTGGCAGAAGATATTTTTTTAAGTTTTCAACAAATTTAACA
>NC_081162.1:29328273-29335773 GCF_012432095.1 Onychostoma macrolepis
GAAACTCACTGGAACTTTAAAAAATTCGGAGCTTAACTTACTGTAACAAAACTGAGCAACATACTGTATTGCTGGTGACAAAACACAGATTAAATGTAATTTTTTTTTTTTAAACTTTAGACTCTAAATATATTGTAAAGGCTGCTTATAAATGCGATAGCCTATACTGTCGTTAATGACCCGCTGATCGCTGTCAGATGCTGTGATATGAATGTCCGCATTGCATTGTGGCTAATGGGCTTAGAATGAGCCCCGCTCGGCCCGTGTTCTGGCTTACTGTAATATTTCACCGGTAATAAGACCGAAATAATATTATTAAAATAAAGAAATGAATGAATACAATGATAACATCTAAATAAATGTCGATAGATGTAGCGTTATAGTTTTAAAAATATCAATAAACAGCAAAGCAATCCAGCTTCGAAATAATAACCGAAAAGACCGAAATAATATTATTAAAATAAAGAAATGAATGAATACAATGATAACATCTAAATAAATGTCGATAGATGTAGCGTTATAGTTTTAAAAATATCAATAAACAGCAAAGCAATCCAGCTTCGAAATAATAACCGAAAAAGACCGAAATAATAATTCATAATTAATATACAGCGCCGCCACTCCCACCACGCGCAGTGCGTAGGGCACCGACTTGCTGAGGGGGCACCAAAAATAGCCTAATGAAAAATCAATAATCATAGTCAATAATTATAATGCCGATATTATTTCAGTATATATTATTAGGCACCTTTCAGGCATAACAAGAGTATTTAATTGCTCTAGAGATGGTGCCCCCAGTGCCGCTGGATTGCGCAATTTGCGCAGCACCTGACGAAGTTTGACTTTGACAGTAGGAGGTATATAAAAGACTGGCAAACTGTCTTTATGTTTAAAATCACAAAGGAATTATGGTTAGGGCACCAAAATGGCTAGCAGCAGCACTGCACATATAAACCGTGATAAGATCTCGTGAATAAATGTTGATTAAACAGCTTCTCTGCTGCAGCCCGACTGGCAGAAAGAATCGTGCTGTTGCACGAAAGATACATCCAATTGAAATGCATTAGTTTAAAAAACGTGCTGGACTTACGAAAATAACGAAATAAACGTGTTCCTGCCACGAATAAATAGATTAAATTACGTGACTAAATCACGAACTGCCGTGAGACCGGGTTGGTAATAACCATGAGACTGAGTAAATGATTGAGAATGAATTGTGTATGTGAAGCAAATCCAAACACGTACTTGAACAGCTCATTATCTAGATCATTAAGGGAGTACTTAGGCATTTTTCCTTTCTTCGCATCACCTTCAAAGACACGTTTTTCAATGCCGGCAACCATTGCTAAATTCACAAAAAAGATGAGATATCATTAGGCTAGAGCAGGAATCCTCAAATCTGGCCCACAAGATCCACTTTCCTGCAGAGTTTAGCTGTAATCCTAATCAAGCACACCTGAGCATGCTAATCAATGTCTTCAGGGGTAACACTTTAGAATAATGATCCGTTGTTAACAAGTAACTATGCAGGGAGTAATAGGTAGTACTACATTAACACTCAACTTAATACTATTAACTAATAGAGAAGTAAGATTAACTAAGCAGTAAGTAGTAGCAAATTTAGGAGAAAGGTAGTTCCTTATTAGATATTTGATACTTATTAAATAAAAATCTCCTCACTGAGAACTACTTGTGAACTATGACCAATTGACCATATGCACGGAGCGCTATTTAGAACTTCCGGATAAAGATAAACCAGCTCGTAATCTTCCGGTGAAGCTCATTTTATATGTGCTATATATAGGTAGAGACTCACAAAAATATCTCCTGCCTCGTTCTTATCAGAAACTGAGAAACAAAATAAATGCAACTCTGTAAATAATGATTGCGGAATTAACATACAGTTTCATGTTATTAAAAAACATAATTTTATATGCAGAGTCTGGTAATCCCAGGAAAGTACCCAAGTTTAACTGTGCATTTAAATGCTGACAAATAAACACTATCTTAACTGTTTAGGCAGCTAGGCTAATGTTTTAAACAACGTCTTAATGGTATTCTCGATAATCAATATCTTACCTTCAAAGCCATGAACACATTTTTAAAATCTTATAAAATTTTAAGGCATTTATTATTTCTCAACTCTGTGTGGTAAAATTACCATTATTAAAGGTTCAGTTTTCATTCATGAAGACGACATGAAGAAATATGCTAAAAACATGTCTCGGCGAAAAATAGACTTTTTAAGAAGAAAATGAAATTACCGTTATAACCAAGAGATGGCAGTATAGGATCACTCATTGGCTGCAGCTGCCATTTCAACGTAGTTTTTCAAGTCTTTTGATTTATTATAAAATAAATATTATAACAAATTTAGTACTTTATCGCACTGAAGTATAAAGTATAGCAACTGCAGGAAGTCACCAAGTCACAGACTATAATGCTGAATTATTTAAATACCTAGTCAAATACAAATTAAATGAGTTGGTATAACAAATAAATAATGCATTCAGTATTTTGAAATGTTTAGATTTAATTTAAATAACGACATCGTTTAAGTTTTATCCAACACAGACCTGTAGTTTTGTTAGTCTGAATCACTTAATGCACAGCTTTATTTTGACATCGGCTCGTCGGGTGATTTCCGTCGCCGCTGTCAATCATAGCAATGATCGCGCCATACTTTAACGGATTCCCTCGCGCAAGTTTAACATTCCTGAAACGGAATACGTGGACGTTTGGTCATTTTAGACAAACAAAACTTTTCTCCTAATTGTGAATGGATTATGTAGAGAAACCAAGTAAAGGACGCTCCTCTTACGGCACAGTACACTTGACCGGATATGACTGAGCTGGCTTATCTACAACCAGGAAGTAACCGTGCATAAGGTCAATTAATAAAGAATAACCAATTAATTCCTAATCACAACAGTAACGTCTTAAAAGTGAACAATTGGGTTCTTTGTGGAAACTAATTTATGAATATGATATCCCCCAAATAAGTCGGCTACAGTTTGAAATTGTGACTTCTACTCTTACCAAAGGATGGATGTTCTCTGTTTATTTCAATCAAAAACAGAATAATAATAAAAATAATTCATTTAAAAATTTTAATAATTAGGAAGTGATTGAATTAGTTAACAATTATGAGCTCTAGTTTGTGTCAGTTCAATATGCCTTCGACTCCAAAAGACCTACCTTTAGTGACAGTAGACTGGGGAGGAATTATCTTGAATATAAATAATGATGTTCTCTTGATAAAAGCAATTTACATCATTAATGAAGGCATCGACTGCATTTATATTGTGTTAAGCACAAAACAGCATATTCCAGATTACAGTGTCTGGTAAAATATCACTAGTGCATCACACAAATGTATGACTGTACACTATGTGTCAGATTTAAATATTTTGGTTTCACTTTATTTTGATGGTCCCTTTAACACATTCTATTGACTATAAGTAATGTTGCACCTACATTTCTACTGACTCTCATTAGAGTGTTAGTAGTGTATTAGTTGACTGGTAGGGTTAGGGTTAGATTAAGTTGACACGTTCTTGCAAAGTTACTTATAGTCAGTAGAATATCTGTTGGGAGACCAACACAATAAGGAGTTAGTAGATATGAATCAGACAGTCTACTAATACTCTTATGAGAGTTTGTTGACATGTAGTTGCAACATTACTTAGTGTCAACAGAATGTTCGAAAGGGACCATCAAAATAAAGTGTTAAATAACTTATTAAATTACTTAGTAATTACTGAGTGGTTAAGGTGTTTTTCACTTTAAAATAATGGCCCAGATCACTAGTAGTTCCTGCAGGCTGACAAGGTAACGTTTGAGAGGGGCTAATGTATTTTTCACTTTAAAGCTAAGGTGCTACTAAGGAACTACTAGTGATCTGGACCATTATTTTAAAGTGAAAAACACGTTAACCCCTCAGTAATTACTCACACATAAATTAATAAGTTATGTAATGTTTTATATCTGACACATGATACAGTCATACATTTGTGTGAAGCACTAGTGATATTTTACCAGTAGGTCATTTGGAGTGGGATACATATTGAAATGACATAAAACAGAGTTCATAATTTTGAACTAATTCAATCATGAGCTTGTCAGCATCACTTCCTAATTATTAACATTTTTAAGTGAATTATTGTTTTTATTATTATTCTGTGTTTTTGATTGAAATAAACGGAGAACATCCATCCTTTGGTAAGAGTAGAAGTCACAATTTCAAACTGTAGCCGACTTATTATGAATATGGGGGATATCATATTCATAAATTAGTTTCCACAAAGAACCCAATTGCTCACTTTTAAGACGTTACTGTTGTGATTAGGAATTAATTGGTTATTCTTTATTAATTGGTCATAGTTCGCAAGTAGTTCTCAATGAGGAGATTTTTATTTAATAATTAGCACATATCTAATAAGGAACTACCTTTGTCCTAAAATTGTTACTTACTGCTTAGTTAATCTTGCTTCTCTATTAGTTAATAGTACTAAGTTGAGTGTTAATGTAGTACTACCTATTACTCCCTGCATAGTTACTTGTTAACAACGGACCATTATTCTAAAGTGGTACCTCTTCAGGATCATTAGAAAATCACAGACAGGTGAGTTTTATCAGGATTGGAGCTAAACTCTGCAGTGGATTGGACCTCCAGGGTAAGATTTGAGGAACCCTGGGCTAGAGAGAGTCATTGCAAAAGCAACACAGCTGTGATTATTGCAGATACAGACAGTGTATTTTTAGAATAATGAAACTGTGGAAATATATTTACACATCTACAGTACTAAATGCATGCTTAAAGCAAACTACTTACTGGACAGAAATTCTTTCCTCAGTGCCCCTGTGTCAACTCCTGGCTCTCCAAGAAAGGTGATTTTCAAAGGATTGACTGGGCTTCCTGTTTTTTTGCCGTTTCCACAGCTTCAGGCCTCTCTCTAGAATGTTATCTCGTGATACGCAAACTTTGAATATTTTTGTAGTGTCTATCTGTGCTGCTGCATGACGAATCACATCCTCCTCACTGTAAAAACTAAAATTTTTATACACACACACACACGTACGTGAAGCTGAAGCTAAAAACAATAAAACTAAATTTTCAGCATCATTACTCCAGTCTTCAGTGTCACAATATAGCACTATGCTGTTTTTTTGCTCAAGAAACATTTCTGATTATCATCAATGTTGACAACAGGTGTGTGCAATTTTTTTTTTCTTTGATCAATAGAAAGGTTAAAAGAAAAGCATTTATCTGAAATTGAAAGATTTTGTAACAATATACACTACTGTTCTAAAGTTTGGGGTCAGTAAGTTTTTTTTTAGAAAGAAATTAATACTTCCATTCAGCAAGGATGCATTGAATTGATCAAAAGTGACAATAAAGACATTTATAATGTTAAATGATTTGTACTTCTGATAAATGCTTTTTCTATTCATCAAAGAATCCTGAATTTTTTTTTTTTTTTTTTTAGTTTACAATTACAATGTAACATTTATTCAAATAGAAAACAGTTATGGTAACAATATTTCACATATAACAGGTTACCATGAGATATGATCCAAATCAGAGCACGGTTGTTTTTCAGGAACTCCATCTAGACTATAAAAAAATAAATAATATTAATTAATGCATATAGTTTGGTTTTTAAAAATATCTGTTTACGGATCACATCAGCAATAGTGTAAACAAAGATTAAAGAAATATTACACCCAGAGAAACACACAAGAACTTTTATGATTTTCTTATGAAGATTATGTTTCGACAATGCCACATTTAACTTAGTCTCTGGATGCAGTTTAATTTGAGAGTGAATAAATCATTTTGGCCTGTTCATCATACAGTGATCATATGGCTTCAGAGAACAACCCTTTTAGGTTTTTAAGCTTTAATCCGAGTCACTATTACCATTACCTTTCTCCACAAAAGCTGGCATGCAGTTCTAATTCTGACACCGGAAATGTTTTGGTACATATTGGGCACTGGGCTTCAAGTGCCTACACATTAAAGACAAAAATGTATGCCAGGCAAATTTTGTAAAGAAGAATTGATAACTGCCAATCTTCAATTTAGCTTTTGCTTGTGTACCTCCTGATGTTCAACAATGGATGATGTTCCTTCAAGACTACAGCTTGGCCTTGAAGATGTTGCCTCTTCTATCAAAAACAAATCATCTTCCTGCAAACAGAAAAGAAAAATGTGATGTTCTATTGACAGAATTCAAGGCTGTTGGGAGTAGTCACAAATAAAAACACCCCTTAGAAGTCAGGGGCGTATTGAAATGTGGAAGTTAGTTTATTAAAAGGTCTTCAAAGCAAAGTCTCTTCAAGGCTACAGTGGTACTAGCTGACAAATCCCGATTATCAATCGTTACTACTGAAGTAATACATTTTGCAATGGTCAGAATTGTCAGTGTACAGGTAGTAAAACAACTTAAAGATAGTAACATCACAACAGTTTTACCTCAATTTCAGAGTTTTCAGAGTTTTGCACGCTGTCACACTGGTCAGAATGCAAAGCCAGTGTCTGGAGTGGCATCAGAGTCTTGCATTTTTTACATGTGGCCTTTGGCATTCTGGCAAATTCAGGAGCATCTGGTGGCAGCGGTGTCATGTCAAGCTCATCTTGCAATGGCACGATGTACAGCAAGTTCTTCCCACCACCAGAAGCACTTTTGATCACTGATCCTTTATACCCCTCTGCCTCCAAAGGTATTACAGATATTCTTCTCCTTCCGTTCCCACCCTTATTAGCAAGTAATTCAACAAAACTAAAATAAGAGAATAACTCTACAGAATAATTATAGCATTAATATTGTACTGAACGGACTAATTCATATTACTAAATGTTAAAGAGTTAGTTCACCCCAGAATGAAAATTTTGTCATTGATTTCTCACCATCAATTACAGTTGTTCCAAACTCTTAAGTTTATCTTCGAAACACAAATATACAAATATGAAATCTGAGTGATGTGTGTCCTTACATACACTGCCTTTGCAACTACCACTTTTATGCTTTAGAAAGAGATATAAAAAACGATAAGCGAACAAGCTCAACTGAACCTGAATGACACACAATAACAAAATTTTTCTGGAAATTCAATCATGCTGCATAACACACGAGAATAAACCTCATTGGTTATGTAGCACGTTTGAGCTTTTGGAAGAGGTTTGTTCTTGTGTGTCATTCATGTTTTTGTTGAGCATTAGTTTATGGTCGCTGATCAAGGATTATATACGAGTAAAAGCCTAAATTCAATCTGTTCATCAAATAAAGTGATTAAGTCTTCAGAAAATTTGGACTAAACCACTCGGTTAATATGGATTCTTTTTACGATCTCTTTATGAACTTTCCAAAGCACCAAAGTGGTAGTTGCAAAGGCAGTCAATGGAGGGACAGACATCATTGTCAGAAAATAAGAAAGCAAGATGAACTATTTCATTCTGCAATGACTTTAATTTATACACTGTAATTGATACTTAAA